>NW_020955964.1:305408-563441 GCF_003031625.1 Empidonax traillii | reverse complement strand
TTTCTTTCTTTCTTTCTTTCTTTCTTTCTTTCTTTCTTTCTTTCTTTCTTTCTTTCTTTCTTTCTTTCTTTCTTTCTTTCTTTCTTTCTTTCTTTCTTTCTTTCTTTCTTTCTTTCTTTCTTTCTTTCTTCCTTTCTTTCTTCCTTTCTTTCTTCCTTTCTTCCTTTCTTCCTTTCTTTCTTACTTCCTTTCTTTTGAAAGAAATTTGCATTTTTGAATGCATCCTCACTAAAGGCAATAGTTAGCAGGTTTTAATTTTTTCTCGGATTGAAAACTGAGTTCTGTGCTCTATTCTTGGCACAAGGCAATTCCTTTAACAGTGGTATATGCTTGCCTTTCGTTAACGAAGCAGTGGCTACCAACTTTCAGAACTATGTTGCCTATCAGCAGTTACGATGGGTCAGATACAAGTTAATTTTAAACATGTGGGCATCAAGAAATAAGTAAGGGAACTTCTCCTGGAAAGCTGCATGGATGAAGGAAGAAGGATTTGGCCCCAGACTGAGTCTTGGAAGACAGGCTGACACGTTGGGGTCAAACCATGACCACTGTAAGCCCAGTGACATTAAACAGGAAATTCATGTGAACTGAAGCTTGCACCCTCTTTTACTTTCCGCATAAGCACAGTCACAATGTATTTATAGTGAAACTTGGTAGAGATTCCTTGAAATTATAAGCACTGGAGGTGAAGTTAATCCAGCCAATATATTGCTTGCAGCATTTCATTTTTTTTTAAGTACCAGCTTTCCTTTTACAGGATCTCATAAAAACAAAACAATATGTTGCTCTCTTATGGATAACCTATGAGCAGGAGTTGGTGAAGTAGTCTCAGTGTCCAGAGCTACATTATATCTTTGATGTCTGGTTCTGCAGCACAAATACTTCAGCAGAGCAAGACATAATGAAAGTTTAGGAGCTTGTTAAGGAACTGACTATTACAAAGAACTATGCTCATTTTGACTCTATTAGAAACACAAGAAAAATAATTTGTCACTTTCCTGTGACTAGAAGGATCTCAGGGGGAATCTCAGATAAGACATCAACATTGTCAGTGATTACTCAGCCTTTTTTCATTACAGTTTATAAAGCCCTAAATAAGAAACCGGTTTATACTGGTGTTCCAATCCTCTAAATGCATCTTTACAAGACCCAGCTGTGGGAAGGACATTTATTTCCACTTTAGAGATGAGGCCAGTGAATCATGGGTAATGGGTGAGTTGCACAAGTTCACGCTAAAGGGGTTTTGGCATGCTATGGATGACAATGTAACAATACCAATAATAATTCTAGTAAATAGAAATCCTGGGTTCCCCTTCTGGGCCATAGCATGGAGATTTCTCCTGTTCTTTCTCTGCTGGTTCCATTTGGTTTCTGTTTTATGTTCCTAAACTGAGCATAATGTAGATGAAAAAAAATCTTCTTTTCTTGGGATCTAAAAGCTTTTCAGAAATATACAGCTACAGGATCATGTTCCTATCTGACTGATATTTAATACATTTTTTTTCTGCTGTAATTGAGCACATAGTTATGCTGGAGGATAAATTCCAGTGATGGCATCGCAACAGTTTGAGTGCTTCCTCCATTATCTGTCTTTACAACATAGATAACCTTTTGCTTATTGAAATATAATTGCATAGGGAGATAGTTGTTTTAAAACAGAATTAACAGTCCTAGCTGAACATTTTCAAGGAGCTTTCCATAACAACCTGTTTTTTTGTTAGCTTCTCTAGAGCACAGTATCATTTATACTATAAAATTAATTGAAAATCGAAAAACGAACAACTGATATTTGCTTTTCTTATAGCACATTCTTGAAATTATCTGCAGTATAGAAACTCCATTTCAATATCAGTGATTTCTTTTTCAGCAATTACGCCACAGCAATATTGGGGTTCTCTCATATTCCCCTTACCCCATATATTAATAAAGGAAGATATTGATATAGCTGTGATTACTGTGTATCAATAAATATTCAGAATGATCATAATATAGGCAAGATGTGCTGCTACAATTATTTATTTACAAATCTTCAACCAATCCTTTTCCCAGTATATTATTAAATTAATTGAAGTATTAATATATTATTATTATATTGAAACACCACTGTAAACTTATTTTAATTTCCTGCATTGGAGAGCAGATCACGGCCTTCCATATTCCTCTACTCCAAGTCAGTTTTCATTCTACTACTGCTAAGTTTCTGCAAAAATGTATTTAGAGCTGGACATGAAACACTTCTGATCCCTGAGGCTGCCCTCAAGGGTAAACCTGTGTGCTATACTGACAGCAAATCTGCAAGCACAGCCAGGGGTCCAGCCACAGCCTCCTTTTGGGTGTGCAGGATGCTGACTTTCATCTGCCCATGGTGAAGTCCAGGACAGACATGCGTTTGACTTGGGTACACATGAGGAACCTCCCCACGGAGTGTAATGATGGGATCAGAGTGACATGATCCAAGGGAATGTCGTGGTTTTGTGGGGGAGAGAATGGCTGTCTGCACCCTCTTGCCTTTAGTGGAGTTTAGCTATGATTGATAGCCAGACAGGCCAGCACTGTTGGCTGTACTATAGCACAACTGAGTCGTAACAGCACGCACAAGGTCCACTTTTGAGTTCCCCTAAAAGATAAGGTCCTGGTATCTGACCTTCTGAAAACCTTCTCTTCCTTATGTGAGAGACCCTTCCCTTTCTAGCCTAAGCATCATTTACTCCAGGCATTTCTCTGGCCACTCCCCCAGTCAAGGTTCCAGCCACCACTCTCCTAATAAACTGCTCTCCTTGCACTGTGTCCTGCCACCTCTGCTCTTGGTGGTGCTGCCAGCCCCAGCCAAGCAGCAATTTCTCCTCCTCCTCTGATGAGGAGCTTTAGCAGAGCTTCTGACAGCACCAATGCTGCTTATGAGTTCCCTTCAGTAGAAAAGATCCTAAGCGACAGGATAATAGCTAAATGGTTGTGGGTTTTTTTCCTGACTTGGAGCTGACCTATTTCAGTAGTGCAGGGAATTTCCTGCACAGAGAGCATCTCTGCTGCAGCGAGCAGAGACCAATGAATCAGATTTTCTTTCCTATGAGGGTAGTGAGGCACTGGCATAGATTGCCCAGAGAAGCTCTGGATGCTCCATCCCTGGAAGTGTTCGAGGCCAGGTTGAATGGGGCTTTGAGCAACTTGGTGTCCCTTTAAAGTCCCTTACAACCCAAACCATTCTGTGATGCAGAAACAGGACCCAGGGAGAGCTCAGCCATGGTTTGGCAAAGCCTCTTTTGCAACCAAAATGGTGCAGCTTTGCCTTCAAGCTGCTCATGTGAGCTGTCAGTCACCACATGAGTAAGAGTTTTCTTACATGGCCACTGGTCATTCTGGTCACCAAGGATATCTGACAGGGATAGGTCCCAATCCTTTGCAGTGCTGGTTTCCTCTCCCGGTCCAGCATTATTCAGGATTGGGGATTAGCTGTCAGTAGGCTGTTGTGGGAGTTTGTTTTCCTTTGAGTTGGGCATCACTGATCAGACCTAGCACTTCTTTCCAGGTTTTATTAAACAGAAATCTCTAATCCAGAAAACATTTCCAATATTAAGACTAATTAAGTGTCAGCCAGGGTAAATAAAGCACAAAAGGAAAGAAATAAGCTCTGGGAGTGGAATGTGCTTTATTGAACACACATCTGCTACTCCGACCCATAGCTGTCACTCAAGAAGACATCATCCAGTAAACCTGATCAAAAGAATCCCCACTGAACTGATAAAGCAGAGCAACTCTTCACATGGCTTAGCTGTTGCTTGAAAACCAGCTTGCAAGCCTGTGGGCTGACACTAGTGCTGGAAGGCAGCGTGGGTTTGAAGCTCTCAGATACAGTATCCTCTGGACTTCAGAAGGATCAAGATCAGATCCCGAGAGCTCTCTCCCACTCCCTTGTTTTCCCTTGCTAAGGAAAAGAAGTGTCTTCAGGTGTATTTCCTCACTTTTTAAAAGGGATGCAAAAAATCCAGGCAAAGTGAGTGATTTCCATACCAGGTATGGCAGTACCATTTCAGTCACTGCAGTGCAGGAGTTTTAAAACTCTGCTAATACAGGTGTTGACTTGCAGTCAAATATTCTATTTATTACATTTCATTTTCTTTTGGTTACCTGTTTGGTATTAAAAAGAAAAGAAAAAAATCCAAACAACTTTCCAGAGGTAAATAGCTTGATAAATGCTACTTAGTGATTTCTAGTTAAAGAAACTACAGCTATATGAATCTTCAATCTGGCTTTTACTGCCTTTCCTCATCTTAAAAATACCTTATGTGGTACTATAAATAATGAGCAGAAGGGAAAGTGATGCTTCATGCAGGAGGGGAAAAGCAAAAAGCAGCACTGGTTGTCCTTAATCATGTTCAAACACAAATCTGGAGAACGAATGAATGTTCCTCCATGCATTTCCAGGCTTGAACAGGATAGACTGAGTCTGCAGGGATTTGTGTTTCAGACCTTGGTGTCAGTATGCATTACTGTGGGCTTTGAAAGATGCTCTTAAAATATTTCTAAATAACCAAATGGAGCAACCCTTTCCAGTGTGATAATCTGTGCTGTTACTACCGCAACTCTGGCAGCAGGGAAAGAGGGAAGGGAGAAGAGCTCTCTTCCAGCTGTGCCCCAGAAATCCTTTGCCACAGTAAGCAATTAACATCAGGTTTGATCTTTCACAGTATTAGGAAGGTAGATGACAGTGTAACATCTTCACGTGGTTTGGATGTGCAGTGCCTGCACTTTTTGCATCCAAACAAGAGGGACAACTGCTTTCAAAGTCAGTGGCCAAAACAAATGGCATTAAGGTATTGTGCAGGATTTCTCTGTGCATGGATGACACAGTAGAAAGGGTCCCTGACACAGCTCAGTAGCTACGGAATGAGGTCAGGCTTTGTTTAAGCAACACAGGAAGACAGGTTCATTTTTTTTTCCTATAATGAACATGAAGTGCTAGGCATGTGGCACTAGATTCTGCTGCTGTTGTGCAAAAGACACAGCCCTTGGAAGAAAAAAATCACAAAGATGTAGCATGAGGTATGATGTAAACTTTAATAAACTCTTCAAAAATCTCCATTTTTGCCTGCCTGCCTTTCAGTGATTGCATTTAAACTAATGTTCTAGGGCCCTTTTATGTAAAAAAGCCTTATTCCTAGGATAGCTCTTGCAAAATTCATGGCTGGTACTGTTCCATGCCCTTATGACATGACAGTAACATTCATTTGTATCAGTTTGGCACCACGGAAGTAGGTCACACGATTACGACGAAGTTAAAATGAATTTTGCCTTTCTTTCAATGGTAATGGAACAGTTATCAACTGATTAAGAAAAACATTAGTAAGTACCATTTTAATTGATTTGAATGCATGTGTGTTTTGTATTGGTTTAGTTTGAGGGCATTTTTAAACAAATAGCGCTGTCGTTGTGAGCCTTAATTAGATAATAAATTAATAGATAAATGGATTAGAAAGTTCAGTATGGCTTTCACAATTGCTGCTAGCGGAATAAAAATGAGGTGCTTGGTATTAGCAATGCTAATAAATGGCCTAAGAAATGCACTTGGGAAGAATGATGATGTGGCAGCTGAGTGACATGCAAGGACCAAGGTCTTTCCTTTGCCCACGCCTATTTTGGAAAACAAAGGTGCTCCTGTGCTTTCTGAGGAAAGATAGTGGTGGTGCAGATCTGGAAGGGTAAATATGTCAGTTCCCTCAGTGCACCTCAAAGCCTGCAGATTTAATGTGGGATTCATGAAAAATTCACTAAGCACATAGGACATATTCTCAGGGTTAGGCTGCATGGGGATCAGCTCAGAGATCTGATGAGGAAAAATGCTCAGTACATGCAGAATACATTCAGTTATGGGAAAACCACTTAACAAGGAGGGAAGTCTGCATTGCTTGAGCTGGATATGGAGTGCACAAGCATCATTAGGATCTTTCTGAAAAAGAAGATCCTAAATTTGGTCGATATTGTGCTGCTTATTCAACCCCATGAAGCAGTAAATCAAGCCATATGGGTCTTGGTGCTGTTCAAAGAGGTAATGACAGTAACTCAGATAACAGACACAGAGTGCTGCAGGTTGGAAAGTGATGCAAATAATCATTGGCATGAGTTCAACCTGAGTGTCAAATTCCTGAAATTAGAAAGTTGGAAGAGCACTTTGGTATGGATTGAATGTTATGCAACTTGCCTGAAGACACAGGGTAACTTGGATTTGTTATTTTTGGGTTGATTGCCCCTCAGATATAACTACCTACTTCAGGGGTGGCATCAGCCTGCAGCACGTGGTCACCATAATTAGTGCAAGTTCACAGAAAGGGTTTGAAGCCTGAATTATGTTAAACTTGACTTTTTATGCAGATATTTTCAAGGTGAAATTAACTTCTTCAGCAATCAGACTGATCTTTGATAGAAGTTAGCTGTGGTGACAGAAACATTCTTTTGTTATACTTCAGGAGCATTTGGACAGATGCTTGCTTTTATGGTAGTATTTAAGTATTTGGTGTAGAGCACTACCTTGCTTTTGCTAATGAGAATAACAGATCCATCTCACTAAAAGCCAGCTTGATAAAAAGTGCATAGTGTTCTATCCCCTTAGCTACATCACTAAATAGTCCTCTTATCAGTCTACCTAGAATATAAAACTACATTTAAAAAATACCACATATTGCATGGTCTCTAGACCTTATCACTTGAGTAATTTAAAGTCTATCAGAGTAAAGTACATGGTAATATATGAGGGTAGTGTCACAGCTGATCTTAGGTAGGAAGATGTAAACAAGATGCAAAAGGTCTTTTCGCCTCCAGTTTTCAATGCTGGAGACATTTGTCATCTGTTAGGTTGTTTAGCAAGTTTCTCATTAGTATCTTTTTCAAGTCTCTTTCCCGCTCAAAGGGCTCCCATCCAAAGAAATTCTAAAGAGGTTCAAAGACAGTAAATACATTACACGGGGATGTTGCATAAGCTCATGTAACCTCCATTCTTTGCCAGATATGCATGTCTGTTGTAAATCTTAAAGTCGTGCAGCCATGTACGGTAGTGCTGAGGCCAACCACTTAAACCACAGTAAAAGAGTCCATGACTAAACTGCTTCTGGTGGTCTTGGTCCACAGGCAGACAAGCACGGGTCTTATTGCCAAGAGTACATCACTTTATTTATTGACATGTTTATCCTGAGACTCTCAGAACAAGGAGGAGAGTTCTCAGCTTTAGGACTCACTAGCAAAGCCAATCTGTTTAGGAAGTGAAGTTTAAGACAGGCTAAGAGGGAAAGAGAATAGAGTTAGCAGGAAGAATGCAGCTGTTATAACACAATCAGGATCTGGAGAAACATGGAAATATCAGAATTGTAGAATGGACTGTGTTGGAAGGGACCTTTAAAGCTCATCTAGTCCAAACTCCCTTGCAGTGAGCAGGACCTCTTCAATTTGATCAGGTTGCTCAGAGCACCATCCAACCTGATGTTGAACATTTCCAGCAATGGGGCATCTACCACCTCTCTAGGCAACCTGTGCCAGTGTTTCACCACCGTCATTGTAAAATCTGTCTGTGTTCTGGTTTTGGATTGTATTTAATTTCTTTTTCTGCTGCAAGTGTGTAGCTGGGATGGCCATTCCTTTAGGATAACTCTCCATCACTGTATTTATGTTCCTATCTTGTGCCTTCCCTTCTGAGAGCGTTGAACTGCTGCCAGCCAAGGAGGCTGTGGCTTGCCTTCTTCAGGCTGCCTGCAAACCTTTACACAAAGCAATTGAGTTGGAAGAAAGTTGTATTGTCAAAAAGGAGAAATGCTGAGGAAGACTTTGATCAGAGGATGTTCTCCAGAATCAAAA
Source organism: Empidonax traillii (assembly GCF_003031625.1). Classification (NCBI taxonomy): domain Eukaryota; kingdom Metazoa; phylum Chordata; class Aves; order Passeriformes; family Tyrannidae; genus Empidonax; species Empidonax traillii. The sequence goes on along the minus strand of NW_020955964.1, from coordinate 555,602 downwards.
TGACAGCAAGCTCCATGGTCTTTCTGAAAAGCTACAGAAACAACACTGGACCTCTTGTGAATAAACTGCTAGCGCTGTTTTGCATATAGTAAAGGCTCTTGTGACTTCTATTGACATTTATCTCTAGTTGTGCAAGTATGTTGTCTTGAAATGCCATAAAGGCTCTGTTGGGGTAGGCATTGTTCTCCTGCTGTATTTCAGACCTAAGTTCTCTTGCACGTTGTGTAAGTCAGCATGTATATAGCTACATATTGAGATTATGAGTGCCACACATGGCCACAAGCTGAACTTTCTCAGAAATTGTCGTCACATACTTTGCACTTCCTTCTGCCTCTCTGTCCCTGATTCCATAAGGATGACTTGGAGCAATTTCCTGTTCTTGTAAGATCTCACCTTTTCTCTTACATACCTCGCTATTTCTACCACCAAAACTGATGCCCTGAGGGAATGCACTCTGCGTTCAGCTGGTGAAACATCTAGTTTTGTTTAGCAGATTTTTGTTTGGTGTGAATCCCTGCATTGTACATACCTTTTTCAAACACTATGGAAATAAAATGTTTAACTTCTGGAAAGGAATATTTGTTTGGCCTTGCAGAGAGTTTAATGCATGCTGGTGTTCAAAACCTATTAAAAAGAAAAAAATATATGAGGGAATGGGAAACAAACAAACAAACAAACAAAACCATACTGTTATTTAAATCCCTGTTCATGCTTTGCAGTTTAATATTCTTTCTACAAGAAATTGACTCAGGACCCCAAATCAAGCTGATTGTACAAAACACATATTAAAATATACATTTGGGTCAGAGAAGTCTGTTTGGTTTGAAACACAGGACAGAGCACTGAAGCAGAATAATCACGGTTCACCCTGTAGGTCTTTTCCATTCCTAATGCCTCTGACTCCGTGAACCATCAACTAAGTATTCATGTTTGGGCCATTCATATAGTTGTTGCTCCTTCAAACCTTCCCTCTTTGCTGCAGGGATCAACAACATTGTCCAACTCACTGATCTTAGAACACTTTTTGTGCTTCAGGACTTGGCTTACGCTTAGGTTTACATATTCCCCACTGTACCAACAGAGCAGTGTCCCTGACACAGCCATTTCTCTAGATGAACCCACTCCTTCAATGGACCACCAGTATGTGTTCTGATAGGTTTCCCTGAAGATTAAAACATCGTGTTCTGTGACATAATTGAACTGCAAAACCCTGAGTGATGGGAATAAATTGGTTTGAGACATTTAAATTGGTCCTCTCATATTTGGAGACTTGATCTAAGCTTTAGATGCATTAGGTGTATGTGTTCACAGCCCTGTGAACTGTTTGGTTTAATTGCTTAACTATGAACCAAAAAGAAAATGCGACAAAAAAAGTCAGTAAGAGAAACTTCAGAAGTGATCGTTCTCTTCAAGTAAGTGGGAAACTTTTTTTACTCCATATTTATAATCAAAAAGCCAAAGAATTGTTTAGGAAAGCAATTTTTAAACTTGTGCCTAAACTTGTGCCTAAATCTGCACAAGCAGTTACCTTCCCAGCCCTTTTTATCCATCTCTTTTGCAGTGCTTACTGGGAATCTGCACTCACTGAACCACAACTATTTAAACATTTTCCTGCAAATGTCCCACTCCCTCATTTGACCCTAATAACAGACCTCACCTATTCTGCAAATAAGCACAGGTCTCAGTTCTCTAAGGGAACCTTTACACCTAATATAATCATTGTGGACTTTTGGTTCAGGTTGGAATATGCTGGGTTTCAGGGAAGAAGCTGGATGGGCTTTCTCTGTGCACCAAATGCAGTTGTGGGGACTGGTGCTCAGATACCATCTTAGTCTTCTGGATTCCATGGAGAGGTGATAATTTTTGGTCATCCTCCCTAGGCACAGGCTTTCAGATGGGGATCAATATGAGGTTCAAGTTCTGCCATGCTGTTGCGCCTCCCATTATGCTGCATTCCCATACAATTGTCTCAACCACCTAACCAAACCTCCTGGGAACCACAGGGACACAGCATGGGCACAGAGCCCCCCCACTCCCCAAAAGAGCCCTGGGAATGTGGGTGTCCTGCCATGCATATCTCACATCGTGTTCTTCCAGAAGGATTAGGGGCTGTATTATTTTGATAAATGAGGGAAGGCAGGGTGATGGCATGGGCTTTTTCGAGTTGAGATGTGGCTAGAAAGGGGAAAGATAAACTTGTAGCTCTTACGGATTAACTTCTGGTTTCTAAGAATAACATAGATAAGGCAGTCTCAATTAGATGGAGCTTAAAATCACATATAACGAATCTGAGACGGAAGAGATTGCTATATCTGAAAGAGAAGTCGCCACTGTTCTTTAGATAAGCTCCCAGATTTTCAGATGAGAAAAAATAAATACTGCAGAAAAAGGGTTTTCCCTACTTAACCTTCCCAGACAGACCCAAATTGCCTACCATGAAAAAAACAAGGCAGCCCAAACACAAGGATAGTTTCACACAAATCATTCTACATATTCTCCTATGTGTGTTTCTTTAAAAAACTAAGTTAATAAGTTGTCCTTCTCCACACATTTGGGACAGCTTCAGAATGGTGTTTTGTTTCCTCTCTTTTTCAACAAAACTAAAGGTTCAACCAAAAATTTGCGAGTAAAACAATCACACAGAGAGGCAGAGATGTCTCACCCCAAACAGTCTGCACAAAAATGATGTCTGTTTTTTATCTGCCATGGAAGTAGTTTATTTTTAAAAATGCTAGAATTCACCCACAGAAACAAAGCAGGGCAGCATTTCATCCTGACTCTGTTTCCTCAGAGGTATTTCCTACAAGGTGTTGGATTCACTTTCCATATGATAAACAGCCAATGCTGTGTAATTACCAGTGAGCAGGTACCAGTTCCGAAGGTCATGCTGACAGCCGACATGTCCCTCGCACAGCTGCTTCTGTTTAACGTCCCTAATAAAGAGTGGGAGACATTTGATTTTGATCAAGGTTTTAAGAAACACCATATCTACAGAGGCCAGACATTTTCTTTCTCACTTCATCAGGAAACTTTTCAAGATGGAAATGCAGGACTGAGCAGTTTATCACAGAGATGACCTAATTTTGGCAAGCCTTGGAGAGGTCACAGGCTTCCCACTGCCACTACAGGAAAGTCTTTTATCCTCAAATACAGCAGAAGTGAGTTAGGATACACCTTCTGGGCTATATTTTGAGTCAGCTGTAGATTTTTTTACTCTTTTCATAGTTCTTGCTGCAAGTTTAAGACAAAAGTGTATATGTTTGTGGAGAGATAGCTCATTTCTTCCCCCCCTCCCCCTTCTTTTTTTTTAACTTAAACTGCTTCTTTATAAAGGTCACTCAAGTCCAGAGTAAAAGAGGATTAATTACTAACAGCCATAATGTAGAGAAAAATTACCCTCTTGATATTTTGGCTGTCCAGGAGACACCATGTAAAAGCCATCTATCTGAAAGAATGATACGAGTGATTGTAACCTACAGTTGTGTTGAGCACTGGTCTGCCTCATCTCCCCTGAAGAATGATGTGGAGTTTAATATATTAATAAGAAAGGGTATAAAAATATACTTCTATGCAACTTTTCTCATCCAAAGAAGTCAGGTTGTTTTTCTCTAAATCAGGCTGATCAACAAAGGTATTCTGCAGGCATGCACATTGATTTCAGTGGAGTTGTTCACAGAATAAATGTACCTCTTCATGAACACAGCCAACAGGATCTGGAACACTGTGGTTTCCAACCACCTCTTCCCTGGGCCTCATTAAATAGTGCCTTATACTATTAGTAACTCAAGTAAAATCAATAAGAATGGTCCATGTGGAAAATGACTTTTGGTAATCAACTCCGTCGATGTGTGATACATATTTTGCACATGGCAAGCAGAGCTCAGATGCTCACACTTGTCAGTGCTGGACTTCAAACTGAGGACTGCAGAAATCCACCTCCCTCCCAAGTCCTTATCCAGCAAGGCATGTTGGGACATGTTGAAGGACCTGTACTTCTTGAGAGGCCTGAGAAGCCTAAGCTTATATGCATAATGTCAGACTACCTCTGGTTTTTCTGATGGCTCCAGTCTGCACTGGCAAGTCCAGTCCAACCCTGGAGAGCCTTTTAAGCTCAGGGACACACTGTGGGAAGGTGGGAAGTGTCACATTCGTACCCTTACAGCTTTTTTATTTCCAGAGCTGACCTGTCTGAAGCCAGCTGTGTGTTTCCACCTCCTTCTGAGAGTCTCACAGACAATTTCTAAACCTACTCCATCAATCTTACATTGTAACTACATATTTCTGTCATGTGGCTTATAAATACATATGGATTTCCGATAGTAGATTTTTCTGCCTACAAGTCTTTTCATAAAGACCATATGTTTTTTTAACACCATTATCAGATAACATCTCTCCTCAGAGGTCAATCATAAATGTAATTGTTCCACTTTATTATTCATAGTGGCTTCTGCTTGATTTCTGGTATGCTCAGACTCTGAGACAACCTTAGATGCTCACTGTACTATTACTCTACTCTCCTGAGACTCTACCTGCCCTGGGCCGCTCAACATAAAAACCATGTGGACCTTTTGGAATGGGTCCAGACGAGGCCAGGAAGATGCTCAGAGGACTGGGCCACTTCTACTGTGGAAATAGGCTGAGAGAGTTGGCATTGTTCAGCCTGAAGAACAGAAGGCTCTGGGGAGGCCTTAGGGCACCTTCCAGTACCTAAAGGGGATACAAGAGAGCTGGAGAGGAACTTTTGACAAGGGCATGGAGTGACAGGACAAGGAGTAATGACTTTAAACTGAAAGAGGGCAGGTTTAGAGAAGATATTAGGAGGAAATTCCTCACCGTGAGAGTGGTGAGGCACTGGCACAGGTTGCCCAGAGAAGTTGTGGATGCCTGGAAGTGCTCAAAGCCAGGCTGGATGGGACCCTGAGCAACCTGGTTTAGTCGAACATCTCCCTACACATGACAGAAGGGTTGGAATTAGATGATCTTTAAGGTCCCTTCCAACTCAAACCAGTCTATAATTCTATGATTCTATTGCCAAGTTGCAGTCTTTTAAGAAAGAACAAAAGTAACTCAGAGAGTTCTTTTATAAAAAGGAAAAATAATGGGAAAAAGTTGTCAGAAAGGAAGAGTTTGGGGATACAAAACACCTGGCTAGACATTAATCAATGTGGTGTCTTCTTTAACGCTTTCTATGCTTTCATTTGGGAATAACACACAATTCTGCGTGCCATTGCAAGACAGTTAATTAGCATCCTTAGACTTACAAATAGGATTTTACCGAGAAGCCGATAAGCTGGTACTATTAGTGTTCATTTCACTCTGGTTCTAGTCCCTTTTGAGATGAAGGCAGGTTTTATTAAAACAGACCTTTCACAAAACACACCTATTCATTGCAGATTTCTATTAAACACCAAGGTGTGAGAGGTAGATTGGTTTAATTTGCTTTCTTTTCAGTCTCAATACCACTTTTTCTAATAATACTAACATTTCTTAAGTAAATGGGATGATCAAGTGGATAGACCCCTGTGGTAGTAATCAAGGGAAGTGTTGTGTCCTTATTTTATCCACTGGAAGATTTTGGCCTGGTAGCTTTACTGTTCATCTGTTTTCCTCCTCTAAAGAAGCAAACTTGCTTCTGTCAATCAGTTTGTCAGATAAATTGTTCTGCTGGACAAATTTGGAAATTGAGTTTGGATTTTGAGTTTCTTCCAGCGATTCCTAAGGCCTCGGTGAACAGGTGGCAGCAGAAGATGCTGTTATTCAGAAACTGTTCTAATGAGTTCTAGAGATTTGCATAATGCAACAGGGATTTGCAAAAAAACTTAGGCTCAAGGGCATGTGCTTATCACTTGCCAGGGATCTGAAGGGAGCAATTCCTGCCTACACAGCAACGTGCAATTTGCTAGATGTATCATTGCTGTAGAGATTTTAGCACTGGCCATGGTGAAAGACACTGCTGAGTTAATGAACAAATGAGATTGGGAAAACGTAATGGTTTGAAAAGCATTGCTCCAAAAACTATAATCCCAGTTTCATCAGTCCAGTTTTGCACTACATGGTCTAATAGCCGCCTTGTAACCAATGGGAAGGGTAAAATAGGAAGTGTAAATTCATTAATCCATCTCTTGGCTGGCTCCACAGCATCATAGCAACGGCAAGTAAGAAAGAAGAATGGAAAACATCATAAAACATTTCCTGTTCCTCCAACTGACCTTTGGACACAACAAAAACAGATCTTGAACTCTAACTATTTTACAAAAATCAGGAAGAATTTTTACAAAGACCAAGCAAGTTTGAAATTATTTTAAATATACCTGTTTCTTGAGGAACCACAGAAGTTAATGACTTAAAGAATTGTTTTCACAGTTAGGGAAAATCCTTGCTTGTTTGAGCTTTAAACTAGCATTTGTGTACAATCAGACACAACTGCTTTCTCTACATAAAATGTTAGCCCTTCCATTTTCCACCTAGCATTAACAAAAGCAGCAGATATGCCTGTTGCTGTGGAGATTTTGCACCGCAGTCCAATCTCTGTTGTTCTAGCTGACCTAGCTCACAGGTTTTTTCCCTATGACACATTTTCTGAACATATGTATGTTTTATTGAGTAAACCAGATGGAAAATCATTTGCACAGCTATGCTTTCCCATTGTGGGTCTAATGGCCATGTTCATCACCATTATTTCACCAACTCCTTTTCTGTGTATCTTATTTTGCAGTCTCATACAAAACTCTCCCATCTATTTGTCTCTTCCCCATATCCTGTAGGATTTCCTAGCAGCTCCTGGCAGTTGTCCCCACTCTGTTCACAGTAGATTTAACTTCTAGTCTGTTCTCTGTGTTTTCAGATGTCAGTTCACCATTTGTTTCAAGTAGTCCAAATCGCCTTTGCTTCTGTTGCCTATGTTTATGTGCTCACGTGGATGGTATCAGTCATGTGATACATCAAAGCTCAAAAATTAAATTTATGTAAAAAGTATATATCTGTCCATAAAGGGACACATTTCAATTGCTGACCTTCTCTTTTTATCTGTGCTGCTTGAGACTGTGTTAGATTTTCTTAGATTTTAAATAATAGGTTTTTTCTATGTCATTCACATCAGTTTTCACATCTTTTTATTACTGGATGTGAGTGTTCCCCACCAAAAGTAGGATGATGTAGGGAAATCTGCTTGGTGCTTTACTACCAGAAGAGCTTTAAACGATTATAAGTGTCACCAATACAGTTATAAAACCTATGTTGTAGTAGAAAGTTGTTTCTCAAAATGAGCCAGCAAACATCTGTATGTCATTTGAAACCTTGAACTATCAGCCTAGTGGCATATTTCTGCAGGTGTGATAATCTGACAAGCTAGTCAAGAAAACACAGGCACAGGTAGTATCTTTTATTAGAAGTGATATACTTGGAAAAAAAGAGACAAGCTTTCTTCAACTCTGAAACAGAAAGAGCAGACTTCCCAGCTAAGTGCGAGTTTAAAGAAATTACTGAGACTTTATAACAGAGCTTGTATGAGTGCATATGTTTTTGCAGGGTAAATGGCATAGAATAATGGCTATCAAAATCCTTTTTTCTCTCTCTCTGTGTATGTGTGTGTGTGAGTGAAAGAACTTCTAATGTTCACACCAGAATGACCACTTTGATTATGAAGCAGTTTTATTGCTCCCTAATGCCAGAGACTCCTTCATTGACTGGAAGGCCAGAATACTCAAATAGCACCAGGTGCTGGTTAAGCCACCTTTGGGGACACGCATAATGAAATCACAAGCATCTAACAAAAAGGAAATGTCATGCCTTTTCACATTTATCTTTGCATCAGCTTCAGCATATAAGAAATTGTAAAGGGGAAAGAAAAGAAAGAAAGAAAAACCATAAGGCAGCACAGTTATTGTGGATCAGCAGACAGATCCAACCAGAACTGCTTTTGAAATAGCCTTATATAAGAAATGCCTACAGGAACCTTCAGATGCAGCACTGTCAGCAGCACCTTTACCTATATCCATGGCTAGATTCCCAAATGTAAATGAGTTGTACTATAGCTTCTGTATACGCTGAGCCTATGACAGGGAGCAATGAGCTTTTGTTTTTCTTAAAGCATCTCCAAATGTGTGTTGTTTTCCCATGGGTGTGTAGTGGGTTAGCTTATGCCCAAAGGCACAGGGATAGACAGTAGCTTTTTTCAGGCAAGAAGACTAAAAATACAACTCATTCTTTCTGTGCAAACTCTGTGTGCAGATGACTCCTGATAGTTTAAAATATATTTGGAAATAACTCATGATTATTATTATGTCTGTTAACAATTTCAAGCATTGCCTCTTGGACATAACTTTGTTTGATTATATAAACAAACACACCAAAATCAACTTACCATCTTCACCACAAGATCTGGGTTCTCTAGACCTATGAAAAAATCAGCTCTGACATAACCCAAAAAACCTGATGTGTTCTCTGTCAGGCCCAAAACACCTGATGATTTCAGCATTTCATTTTAGGGAAGGAAAGGTGAATTTTGGTTTTTTGCTCTGAGGACTAAGGTCTGAAAATTGTAGTTTTTATGCATACTCCATCACACAAAATTTAGGAGTCTAAGAAACCTGAAGAAATTTGGGAAATTTGGTCCCAAATACTTTGAGAGAAATCCAGTCTATATAGAAAAGCCAACCAATTCTGCTTTTTGTACATTGTGTGTGGAGGTGGAAGTGGAAGGACATAGATGACCTTGAAGATAAGCAGAGTCAATCTGTCATATGGAATACCTTCCCACCCTGATGGCACAGGAAGTTTGGGTGTCTCATATGTGTATTCCTGCGTGAATCTACGTGAAGTCTTCCAGTGGAAATAATAGGAAGTGTTTGAATGCCAGTCTCTCAGGCCATCTTCTGATGATGGGTGTGTGATGGTAACACTGGTGTCTTCTGAAATAATTTAGGAATTGGAACCTTTCCTCAAGAAGTGGGAAACCTTGATTCCAGGCTCCACTTAATTTGGATGGTAATAGCTACTTCTAGGCCTTTTGAGAATTTAAGGGGGCTCTTTATCTCATCAAGGTTGGGCAACAGACATGTTTCTCTCTATATATATATAGATAACTCTTCTTAATGTCAAAAAATCAGGGAACCAGCAGGTTAAGTAGCAAGACACATAATGAGCATGGAAACCTACACAACTGGGCAGCCCCTAGAAGTAATCAAGTTTGATGACCATCCAGGACTTCAGAAATCTCCCCAGAATCACTTGCATTTATTTTGCTTTTTCCTTTGATTTTTAACATTTTATGAACTGAAGGCAACTGATCATACATAAAATCAAAAGGTCATACATTTTGAACAGCTTTTTCCACTTCTAGATTTTTCAAGGGTTTATTTTTCATGCTTGTTTTTGTATGTGGGATTTTGGGTTTTTTTTCAAGGGAAAGCATCACTTGAAAAATTGTCCAGGAGAAAAAAAAAAAGCCTCTTTTTTGTGCATCTAAGGGCTGCTCAATCAAAATGTAAAAGAGTATGAGGAAAACATAGCTCATGTGAGTGCGTGCAGATAGAGAAAAGGTAAAAATTAGGACAAAACTGAAGCCAGAGTTGCTCATTAAAGTGTGGTGGAACTGCTGTAATGTCTGCAGAAGTGCTTCAAGGGCTGTTTAGTCAGAGCTTCTCCACTTGTAGGCATTTGGCCGACACATATGTGTACTGATGAAAGGCAGCTGGGTCTGCACGGTGCTTGCAGATCAGGGTCTTTGGTTCAAAAAGAATCATAAGAAAGAAAATAGCTGTATAAACTATTGAATAGTGTACAGAAGGTCAAGCCTGTCAAAGAGGTCAGGCAGGTAATCATCAAATTTAGAGATAAAAGAGACCACTACGTTACTTAGTCTGCTCACCAGCCTACTCAAGAGTGTTCAGTGCAGTATAACAGAAGCACATCTGAGAGTGGGCGTAGTTGGACCTCCAGAACTCTGGAACAGGCTGCCCAGACTAATTGATCGGGAATATAAAATTAGACTTGTTATAGAAGGGACTTCTATGCTACAGTGAATAACTACCTTAGAGATGGACAAGATAACCAATAAGGGCTCTTTGACACCCAAAACATAAGGATTCTCTTCTCCCATTAGCATTTTACCATGGTTAAAACCAATACATAAAAAAAAAAAAAAAACAAACCAAACAAAAAAAACCCAAAAAAAACAGGGGATATTTCGTCACTAGCATGCAAAGCTACCTGTTATGTGTTACTTTTGGGGCAAACACCTGAGGAAAAAAAATTACCAATGAGTTGGAATGCACACAGCACATACTGTGGAAAAAATAAGGCCTATTAGCCATCTTGCTTCCTTGCATAGCTTTGGTTACTATGTAGTATTAGAAAGAGTTTCTCCCTATACCCTTGGGTGTAATTAACTGTTTTATGGGAGCACTCCATTACTGGAATAAGCCAGTGGTGGGGAAGGGATAGTAAGTCAGGTGGACCAGCAGTGTGTTCTTTTCTGGCAAAACCTGTATCACATTTTCACATGGGTTAAGGTGCTGTATTTCCAAGCACTGAATTATTTTCTTATACTGCTCTCATCTTTTTAGAAGAGCTTTTTTTCCTGAAGATAACCAATTCCTTTAACCATCACTCAAAAAAACTAGACAAAGGCTGGAGGAAATGAGAGAGAGTCTTTTCATTGAATGACACAGGTATACTTTTCCCTGTATTTAGCTCTGCTGCTGATAGCCTACCCTTCTCTGAACTACTGGGATTTTTAAACATTTTTTCATAAACAATTCTCATGGGCCTGCAATGTGTTTTGAATTATCATTACCTTCCTTCTATCCAGAAAGTCTCTCTTATTTTGGATCAATCTTTTTATAGCATCTTGAAAAAATTCATATCTTTCACTGAGCAGGGAACTGAACAAAACTCAAAGTAAAGGTTCTTTTCTTATGAGGTAGAAGTCAGTAAAGCAATGATTAAGATACTAAGATTGCAGCTTTAAAGATATTAATCAAGGCTTTGGAGAAAAATCTTTGCTATTGCATCGCAAGTTGTTCTGCTGTCTGCTGAGAGACATAGAGTAATTTTGGAGGAAAAAGGATGATTCCCATTTTTAGGGGACTGGAAGTGTCATTCAATAACCTGAAAAATTATCTCTATCCATTTCTTTCTTTTTGTGCATGGCTGTTGGTCTTTACTTTCTAATGTTGTTCTTAGCCTGAAACAAATGTAAAGCAAATCACAATTTTTGGTCCAACACCATTTTTTTCTGGCTCAGTATTGTCATATTCCTGCATTGCCTTCTTGGGCAATTCCATGAAACGGCAGTCTTTCCCAGGAGGGAAGAGCATCACCTACAGACGCATAGCTGTATTTTGGTTGTTTGTCTCAGCAAGAATTCAGGAAGCTTTCTGGGAAAACAAAGCTGAAGTGCAGGTTCATAAGGGGAAAGTTTGGATCAGAGCAATGAGTGATGCACATCGTCTTTGCAGCTTTTTCAGTAAGTGTGTGCTCTCTACTCTGACCTCCCTGGAAATGCAACACTTGTCCTGCCTGCAGATTGTAGCGAAGGGATACTCTCAGCCTCTCACTGCCTACAGAACATTAAGCACAGCTCTCCTCCACAATAATTACAGCTACTCGAGTGCAAACTTCCCTACTCTTACATTTTGCATTGCAAGAACACCTAATGGCTAAACACAAGATCAAAGTTCTGTAGTTTTGCCTGCTTCACATGCAAACAAGGCGAAGTAGTCCATGTCTTGAAAAGCCTGCAGAATAAATAGACAAAACTGACTGAAAATACTGGAAGATGCAAGATGGGTCTTGTTTTCAATGAGCTGTGCCAGTCATAGTGCATGTGCAAGATGCAAATGCATCTGGGGCATGAGGGGGATACCAAATGAGAGTCCAGTGAATAAGGATCATATCAGATAGGTCTGAAGAGTTCTTCCCCAGGTTACACAGTGGGTCTCTCTCAGAATAAGCCAGAAGGGAATTACACCCACTATCTATGTGGGTGCAGAGATCCAGACGCTGGTGTGCTGCAGGCTGGCACAGGGCAGCACAGCGCTGTGCGGCCCCTCTAGCTCTGCTGCTTGAGTCTAGAGCATGTGAAATGAGTCTCAGCCATTCTGCTTCCCCTTCTGCAGGAGCCTCACACTTTCTACTGTCTTCAAGTCCAGAGCCCCAGGGCTAGCTCACAGACAGTGAGATGGGAAATAACCTTGCTTCTTAATCAGATCTCTTTAGAAGCTGATCTAAGAAGAGTCTTTTAGTACTAAATTGCCTTGATCTCTTTTCTCAGCTGAAGAAAGAAAATGATCTTCTGAACCATGACTCTCAGATGTTGCACAGAGGCTGTTTGCTTCGTTTGAAACCATGCACTGGAAAAAAAGATCCTCCCAAAATTAAGGGAGCTTGACTAGAATATAAGCAATAGCAGTTACTGGCAAACAAGTCCCGTACAATTTTAAGTATGCAAGCATCCAACCCTCAGGGGGATAAAGGCTGAGATCAGGAGGAAATTGCCCTTGTAAGTGTAAGAGGCTAACAAAGCTCAACAGTAATTTTAATAATAATAGAAGCAGATGCAATCTTTTTATTGAGACAAAATTCTTTGCACCCCAAATTTCCTCACAAGAGCACTTATGGTGGATAGGCAGGTAGGGTTCTCACTGCAGTATACCTTTCCTACCCCTTTGTCATACTCCGGAGATCTGCAGCCATATGTTTTCTTTGGACTGTACTTACTCAGACTACGTTTCTTCCCAAGAGAAGCACAAAATACCATGTCTTCAGAGTTCTCCTTCTGGAAATCCTTTATCTCCAGCTGCTTGTGTGTTTAGTCTCCATTTCCATTGCTACTACACAGCACCTTTTTCTATGAGCTTAGAAGGGAAGTGCTAAGTCTGCACATATATATGGTGGGGCAACTATGGATTAGCTATTACAGAGCAAACCAAAATATCACTGACAAAAACATCTCAGTGAGATTACCTTACCTTCAGGCAGGTTCCAGACATGGAGCCCAGGGTTCATGCTACTTTCACTTATGCACAAGTAAGGATCACCCACGGCTCCCTGTATAGTCAGTGAAGAGAAATGAGACACTCCAACTCAAACTGGAGACAAAGTTTCCTCTGGAAGATAAATCTATATTTTCCCTGACTGCAGGCAGACCCTACAGTGACTATGCTGAACAATGACACATTACCCCTCTGTTTCCCTGAACAATTTGTGGATTTCTCTTAGCAACTGCAACCTTCGTTCCTTTCAAGAGACGCTCATTTGTGGTTATCTACTTAACAGGTGGAAATACACCTTTTATTCCTTAACAGCATAGTTACTCACCAGGTACTGTTTTACATACAAGGTGTGTTAGAACCCATCACCAGTGGCCCAGACAGTCACAAAGTGTATCGCTGATCATGAAGTGAACTTGTTGATTTTTTGGTGCTTTGGCTGTAGGTTGAATTAGTTTTGCTCCCTGGTAGGTGGCCTCTAGCATCATGCAGTTTTAGTTGGTTTCTAGCACTCCATGGTTTTGTCTCCTCTGGCATTACTTAAAAGTTAATTTTAGAAAATCACTGCCAACCACCATACAAGGTATTTGTGTAAATTTTATTTGCTGGAGGAGGTGAAAAAACCTTGCAGTGGCCCCTGTTTAATAATTCTTCTTTGCTGGAGTAACAGGAGCATGACAAGGTTCTTTGCCTTGACCAAGCCTATCAGGAAAAGTTTTGCAAGGCTAGTGTAAACCTTTTGTTAACATTAATCTTGAGGAAGCAATTTCTGTAAATCCTGCAGTTTGGTGTTTAAATACAGGAAAATGGACCTTTTAGGAGATTTGCATGTAATCATTTGCAGATAACCTCATACTTTATGTTAGGTGTTTTGGATCAGATAGAGCATTAGTGTCAGATTGAGAGAGGCCACTTCATGGGCAGCTCATCACACTGCCTACTAATCACATTATTCTTTTACAAGTTGGATTTGAGTAAAGCTGCAGAAGCTTTTGTAATGCTGATCCACAATTAGGGGCTTGCATTTTTCTTAAAACTTTAGATGATGTGAATTACTTGCATAAATATTTCACAAGGCATGATATAAATATTCTGTGGTGATTAGGATTGTTTATACTGTTTCTATCAGGAGAAAGTCTTTCTTTCTTGATCCCTACTTCTTTGATTTTGAAAGAGATATAGGAAATCTCCCCCACACTTGGAAATTGCATTACCTGTTTGTGCTTTTAAATAACAGCACGATTTCAGTCTTGGAGATGGATGTTGTAGAAAATCGTGTAGCTAACTTACACAATCTGTTTCTACTGTTGTGCCTACAAATGAGCAAGCTGAGTATCCGGCTCAGGCAATTGCCCGTGTAATTTTCTGAAAATCTGCCGTATTATTTTCTTCTGTTGGCAAAAAATTTTAAGTGTGGCTGTGCTGCTCCAGAGCACCCCAAGCCCCGGAGGAACTGCATTTCAGAAAGGAACAATTTCCTCCCTGCTCCTCTCCATCTTGCTCAATGGATAATTGTTTTCTGCTGTTTTGGGTCAGGTTGGTAACCTCAGGAGCTGGGGAAAAGGAGATCTGAGGTCTGCATTGTTTCTTGTCCCTTTCTACCTTCTGTTTCATTTGGGAATAATTGGATAAGGCCCAAACCCTCGGCCCATGATCTGTGCTAGGACAGTGGCAGATAACAGGCATTCAGCCACTGTGCTTTTAAATATCCCAGCATCGCATCATTTCTCACAGAGCTGCTGCCATTCTAGATGTTTCCCACCCAAAGCAGGGCCTGCTCAAGGTCTGCCCTTTACAAACAAGAATGTTCCCAAGTCCCTGCAAACAGTGACTTCGTGAACTTCCTTGATAGGAAATGCACTATCCTGGTAAATGGATAAAGAAAAACAGTGCCTAACTTCACAGCATAGGGAAGGAAAAAAACACATTGTAGAAGAGTAGCATAAATCACCCACAAGGCAGGTGAAGTCCATGTAACATGTGTTCTTCGTAGTCCACTTCAGCCCAGGCGAATTTATTCATTCCTTCTTAACCTCACACAGCCCTTTTTCCCCCAGTATGCCAGTCTTCATACAGGGCATATGATTATTTCTCATTTTCGAAGCACAACTACTCATTTCTTAATTTTGGGGACATGGCAGCTGCCCAGGTTTTTCTTGTTAAGATGATATTCATTTGGCCCCTTTGTTTCATTCATTTTTCCCTCTGGCTTTATACCTATAAATCAAAACCTCAAAATTAAATTAAATAAAACAAACATAAGTGCAGGTGGAAATTCAGGAAATATAAATAACTAGAAGTAGTTTTCTAAGACTGCTTTTTTAATCAATTTTAAACACAAGATATATATTCCCCGTTGAACTAAGAATGTTGTGACCACCTATTGTTAAAGAGGAGCAATAAATCTGTGCAACAATTCCTTACTCCTATGATTCACTGACACATTTTTCCAGACAACTAGTTCAGCTTGCTTTTTTTGCAGGGCTCTGTATTTTGCTCTCCACTGGAAAGGCTCGATTTGCTGCCATAAGAAAGGCATGAATGCTCTTTGTCTCTTAGGAAAATTTCTTCTTTCTCCATCTCAGAGGATGCTAAACCAGTCTTCTAGCATATGACAACCAGGGCTCATCTTCATACACATTCCCATTCACCTTGAAAAGAAAAATGGAAGATATTCTCCCACTCCCCTCCTCAATCCAGCAGGATCTCTGATGCCCTGAAATACTGGTGGAGCGAATTACTGCATTTTATATTCTGCAGGTAACTGAACACTGCTGAACAGTGCTGAACACTCATCCCATGTGTCAGCAATCCATGGATGTCCTGGTACCTACCCTGCTTGCCACTTTGCAAATATAGCTCTCACACAAGATCTCAGCCCTGCAGGACTGCTTCATGTTTGTGGGGTTTTAAGCAGTCAGATATGGTATGAGATGAAACTGCCTGAATTTTAGGCTAATTTATTAATTTATTTCTTTTTTCAGACCGAGGTACTTAAGCACTGTTTAGGCAGGTCATGGTTTTCTCCAACACAAGGCTTGCTACAGTTTTAATATCAATCAATAAGATTCTGTTTCTACGTCAATAAAAATCACTGAAAACTCCTGTGCAAAGTGAGGGGAAGACATAAAAAGAACTTCATCTGTTTACACTCTCTTTCCTTTGACAGGATAATACACCCAGGCCAGCACACTGCAGAATACACTCTGCTATCATTTACACAGCCTTCACGTGAGCCCACAGTGCATAGCTGTGTTTTAAAGGCCAGAGCTGTATTGTGATGTCTTTTGTTTGTAATGGTGCTTACCAACATTGGTGCCACAGCACCATCTTAGAAACTTTCCTATTTTGAGGTAATACAAAGGCTAGGCATTGTCAGTGATAAGACAATGCAGTTGTACTGAGGAAATCGCAATGACAGTACTTCTGCCCACACCAGTCGTTCCTTTGTGGTGGGAATTCTGCTAATTTAAAATATTTTTAATGTGACAAACAGCCTTTTAAACCATTTCGGTGGCTAGAAATATAGTATGCAAGAAATGACAGAATTTTGAGTCAAATTATTACACATCTCGGTGCTTCAGTTTCCTTATCTGTCAAAAGTGTAAGTCTGCATCCCAGGAAATCTAATTCATAGAATCATAGAATGATTTGGGTTGGAAGGGACCTTAAAGATTTCAAACGTTTCAAGGCCCCACAGGATCTCCTTTCACTAGACCAGGTTGCTCAAAGCCCCATCCAACCCGTCCTCGACTATGTCCAGGGATGGGGCAGACACAGCTTCTCTGAGCAACGGGTGCCAGTGCCTCACCACCCACACAGCAAAGAATTTTGTCCCAGCATCTAATCTAAATCGCTCCTCCTTTAAAGACTGTTCCCTCCTGTCTTATCACTATCTGCTTGTGTAAAAAGTTGCTATCCCTCTTTTCTACAAGTCTCCTTTAAGGAGTGGAAGGCTGCTAGAAGGTCTCCCCAGAGCCTTCTCTTCTCCCTGCTTAACAATCCAAACTCTCTCAGCCTGTCTTCACAGGAGAAGTGTTCCAGCCCTCTAACCATTGTATGAGCCAATCTGATAACAGATCCCAACAGATCTGAAACAGTATTTCAAAGTTTACATATCCATTGCTTGTAAAGCCCTTAAAGGTTCTTGAATGAAGCTTGATAGAAGAAGTTATTAGGGGAAAAAAAGCTGATATTACAGATTTATTGATTGCAGATAATACCATTTTGTGTATATTGAATGCTATTAAATCCTGTTGCTTTGTTGTTTCAGTTCTGTGAAAAGCCAGTGTTTGTATATCTACTCTTTTTCACCTCTTTTGGGACAAATTATAAACATATGAGTATAATCCACTGAATATAGTCCATGAAACAATTTACTGACCTTCTTTAAAAGTATCTCCTTGAATGTTCTGTATTTCTGGCAGCTCTTCTATTCACACTAGCATGAATACACCCGTTTTAAATCAGCTCTTGATCTCTGAAGACCAAATCCTGTGAGAGGCAGAGTAATTCTAGCAATTCTGAAATATTACAGCCAAATGTGCAGCATAAAATGAAGGCATGTTTATTGTTTGTCTTACTTTCCCCTAACTATTTAGGGTCTGTTCTGGTTGTCTCATCCCTAAATTTAAAGCAGATACCTGAAAATCACAGAGTTCCTTGGTTAAGTTGGGAAACAGATTCTTTGTAGCAACCTATTTCCAAGTTTGTGTTTCCTAAGTACTTTCATAAATCTACCAGAGACTGTAACATATCTTCCCCTGATTTTTTTTTTTTAAATTTTAATCTGAAGTACTGGCACATAGATAAAATAGAAAGTTCTGTTCTGTTTTCCTCTGAATACGTGCAAGCAACATATCACTCATATAGTGACATATAACGTCTATTATTCCTGCCTCAAGTCCAAAGAACATAGTTTTGACTGTTCACTGCAAGCAGATATATAAGATTGTTACAAATTGATGCCAAGGGGCCCTTACTTGGAATCTGTTTTGTTTTTCTTTGAGTTAGCTTCCAAACTGCAAGACTCTGCATAATGAATCTGCTATCTAGTCCTTCTGTTTTGTATTTTTGAAGGAGAAACAGCACATACTGCAAAGAAACTTCTTCTACTTGCTCAGGTTCCATAGCAACCCAGTGTTGCTTCGAATTTATTTTGTACTAATCAATTAGAAATTTTGCTCTGGCAGCTGGAATGAAAGTCTACAGGCCAAATCCTGCTTGTTTTACTTGGGCCTGCAGTTGCAGTAAATCCAATGAAATACTTGTCTGAGAAGGATACAAACTTGTAGCTTTCATCTCTCTCTCATTTAATTTTTGTGAAAAGGTCAGATTTAATTCTTGGTTTTCCGCCCAAGCATGAAAAAAAGGAGGCAATTCTCTTAAAGGATCCACAACTCAACACGTGCCTGCCTTACAAACAGAGCTGTTGAACTGTTAAAAAGGGAGGTATCTCTTTGCTTCCCATCCATTTTCATTGGATGTTGTCAGCAGAGCTGACTAGCGCCCACCTTTCATCCGGCAGCTGGTAAAATCTCCTGTTGTATCCACCCCATCATTTGTGGCAAAAGGGAATTTTCCAGGGAGTGCAGTGGTGTGTGCCAGTGCTCTTCAGAGCAGCACAGCCCTCAGTAACATGGTTAGTATGCACAATTCCTAGGAAACCTTCCCTTGTAAAGGTCAGCTCATTCACTGAGGGAAGTGCATGTAACGACCGTGAAAACCCACAGGATCTTCTTGTGCGCACTCTGCAATTGTGTAGTTGATTAAAATCCAAAGCTGTAATTGAAGAGGTTTTGGTTATATTTTTATTCATATTTACTTTTCTTTTATCATTGCCAAAACTGTAACACTGGAAGATGGGGAAAGCTCATACCAAAAAAACCCCAACAACCTGCAACCATGTGGAAATGGCAGAAACTTTCTGATGTGGACTGACAAAAGCTGACATTTGGCTTTTAGGGTTACAATTCCAAATTCAGCTCATTCTGCTCCTGCTCTTTATGTTTGGACTAGAGAATTCATGTGTAGTTATGCCAAGCGTGTTGCCTGAAAAAAAACACAGGGAGAGCATTGGGGCTCTGCTGTAATTTACCAAACTTTTTTTTTTTTGGTCAGGTAGTCACACTATGAACCTCCTTTTAATGCATTTTTACTGGTGTTTGCATAAATGAGTCAGAGGCTTTAAACAATTTTTAAAATCTAGCTTGTCTTTCTTAATGGCTAGAAAAATGTTTCTTCACCTTACAAAGTACACTGAAAAACTGTATGGGTGTTTAGGAAGGCACTGATTTAACACTTTCTTTCTATTTTACTCATCATCACACCAGAATTCAGCCTCTGACTACACAGGATTAGAAATACATGTCATCCCGTTTTGTAATGAAAGCATAGCAAATCAAAAGTCCTGATTTAAACTTTGTTACATGTCAGGGCTCATCAAATCTCTATTGCAACAAAGAGGATGACGCAGAGCAGACTTTGCTCTTTCAAGAGCAGATCAGAGTTGGAGCTGGATCTCAGTTTGCATGTCAGGGACTGTAACAAGGAAAGCAGGGCACATCCACTTGCACATGCTCCCTTTTTCCCCTGTTTTTCTCCAGTTCTTATGAAGAGTTAGCACAATGGGAAGATTACAGCCTCAGCACCATAAAAAGGGTCAAGGAGTGCGAAGTGGGCTGCAGATTCCTTAAAAGCTGCATTCCTAAAGCAGGAACTTCTCTGTCTGGAGACTTGTCGGAAGGAAGGAGATCCAGACAACTCCACTGCTGATTATAACAAAACACATAGGGCTCTCAATTTCAGCCCTTGGTCTACATTCTGCACACGAGGCAGTGCAGGCTCTCCACCAAGTCTGGCTTTTTTCCTTTGGGTGACAAGTCTCTCTAAGCACAGGTATAGTCCTATATTCTCCCTGGTTCCCAGGTTTTGCCTCTGATGCCAAAAGTTCTTCTCTGACTATAATTAGCAATTTATAAGATCAGCATATGTCAAGGAGGTGACATCCGAAGGCTTATGATGAGAAAAACTGATGACGAAGGTGGAAGGAAACATAGCAGAACCAGCTTTGGGCAGTTTAAATGTTAAATCCACTTCAGTGTTTTGGGTTTGTGTCCTTCTCTAAAGTGTTCATGTTATGTTTAGTAAGAAATATTGTACAACTATGTCGTGTGCTATGTTATGTTCAAAATATGTTTTTCTTAGAAACAGATATTTTGTTTAAGTTTGCTGTTTTTCTTATGCTGACTATTCTTTTATTTTGATGGATTTTGCACAATAACATTTCAGTATTTGGGAAAATGTGGGAGATTAACCATTATGACTTTCAGATCAAATATAGCAAGGGGGAAAGCTCATGTTTAAATGCATTGTCCTGTATTATATGTCTGTGTTCATATTCCCCTTGTTTTTATTGATGTACTGCACATATCTGACCTCCACATTTGCCTGATGGATTTTTCACCAGTTTGGGTGTTCTGACTTCCCAGTTTTGTTTAAAAATCTGATTGGAATAAGACCCTGATAACCATTAATTGCTTACAGTATGCTTTTCCAATTGGATCTACTTAACCTACATGTACCTGATTAAATTTCCTTGCAGTCAGTAGTTCTTCCTCAGTCAGGCACAGCTCTATGTAAAGTATAATCTTATAACCTGATTTGCTGTGTTTTTCATCATTTAATCAATTAAATGATGCTGCTCTGAGCTATGCTTCTGCCCTGTATCAGTGTTGTGGTTTGCTGATGTGCTTCTACACTACACAGCAATATGCAGACCTGTCCTCCACCTCCTGACTGCACGATGAAGGTCTTAGGCTGTTTGCTTTATAAACTCGATAAGGGAATGGTTAAACCAATCCCCCCAAAGACCTTACATTTTTCACGTGAAATCTGAAATAATTTACCTCGCAATACGTCGGGCAAGGGTTTTATTTTTAGTAGGACTCAGCCCGGCTCCGACACCTGGCCTCACTGACAGGGAGCACCCATGTCATGGCACAAAGTGTCTCACACACCAGGGGCTCTCTCCAACTCCAAAACCTTAGGGAAACAAACAAACAAATAAACAAACAAATAAAAACCCAAACCAAAACAATAACAACAAAACAACCCCCCAAAACTAAACAACCCAAACCTAAACAAACAAACAAAAAGAAACAAACAAACAAAAAAAAACCTTGACGGATACGACTTTCAAAACGTGGATAGGAGTTTTAAGCGACAGCCCGGGGGGCAGCAGGTGTCGTGGTCAGCTACGTGCAGTCGGCCGCCCCTCAGGCAGGGCTGCCCCGCTGGGGCAGGCGGCGGGGTTGGGTTGGGGTGGTGGTGGGGGCGGCCTCCCCTCGTGCCCCGGCTCGACTTTTATTGTCTCTCTGTCCGTGTTTTGCCGTGTTTTTTTGTTCATTTGATTTCTTTCTGTGTTTTTCCCCCCCCTCCCCTTCTCTGTGTGTGTGTGTGTGTCTGTTGTCTGTGGCCCGCAGGTCCCCCCCTGCCCTGTTCGTCCGCCTCCTCCACCCCCCGCTCGCAGTCCCCCTCCCCTCTCCCCTCGCCGCCGGCCAATGAGGGCCCGGGGCGGTCGCTGGGCGACGGCGCGGCCCGGGCGGCCGCGGGCTCGGACTCTGAGGAAGAGTTTGTCCCTCAGTCATTCTTAGTTCAAAGTGGCTCTGGAAACCTCTGTGTCGCCGCCAACGGTGAGTGACTCTCTCAATCTCTCTCTCGTTCTCTCTGCCTGCTTTTTCGTGCCTGTCTCGACGGCCGTGCGCGGGGATGTAGGTTGGTTGTGGGAGCGGGTGCGCTCCCTGGGGTTGGTTTGTTGGTTGGTTTGGGGGGTTTTGTTTAAAAAGAAATCATTTGGGGAGGGGGGCTAAAGATCGCCTCGAAAAAGGTTGAAAAATGCATCACTGGGGGGGAAAGGTCCGTGGTGGCTGCTGTGGGTGTCGCTGGGTGTTGGGAAGAGGGACGCGCCACCGCATGTGGTACCTGGGCAGCGCTCGGAAACTTTACCGGACTTGAAGGTTGGACCCTGGTCCCTTTTGCTGGGGTGGAATTTTGGGGTTGTTTGGCTTTTATATTTAATTAACTGCTGCCTGAAAGACTCGCCAAAGAGCCCCCCTGCTCAGTGAGGGCGACAAGGTGCAGCCCGGGGACTGAGGGAACCTGTCAAGAACCTGTCACCAAAGGGCTGCGTGGATGGAAAAGGGAATGGCAAAAACGCAGAGCTCCCTTGAGAGTTGTGACAGTGTTGTCAGCACCGTGTGCTGATGGTGGCCTCTTCAGAGGCCAGAGGAAGGTTGTCTGTGTTCGGTCTCTCTCAGAGGCGCTGAGGGATGCCCTCGAGGTAAGTATTCGAGGCAGCGGCACAACCCTATCCTGCTGGGATGCTCTGAGACTCCCCGGTGGCGTGCTGAAGGTGCTCAGCCCTGCCGAATGGTCCATGCTTCTTAAACAAATTACAAGGAGAGGAATGAGATTCACAGCTCTCTGCTCCAAAGACAATGAGTCATAAACGGAGAGGTAACGCTCATTGGCAAAGAAATGTGAAATTTCATCAAGGGTAGTGTAATCTGACAAAGTGCAGATTACAGCAGTGCAATAGCAGTGGCCACTCAGGCTGCTGCCATCCGGCTGGAGTGATAATTGCTCAAAGGTCTGATTTATGATGAAGGCTAAGGCATTCAAAGATATCTTGAAAGAGAGAAAGAAAGGTGAGAGAGAGGTTTACTGCAGCTGGGAACAGCTTAACTGCATTTATGTTAAGCTTCTAAGAAGGTTTCCTAGTATGCTGTTATCTCCAAGTAAGGAGAGAAAGTTTGACATTTAATTTGTCCGCCCCCCTCCCCTTTCCCAGCTTCCCTCTTCTTTTGTTGCATTTGTTATGGTAAAAACAAACTTTCACTTCAGGATTTTTCAAAGGAGAAGGTTATCTCCTCTGAATTGTCATCCTAAGGAGAGTAGGGGGAAATACAGTGTCGTATTCATTCAGGAAACTGATTAAAATTCATATCCTCAGTTCAGCGTCCTCCCTCCCCTCCCACCCTATAACATAGACATGCATCTGACTCCTTGCAGGCGCAGTACATGGAAATGTGAAATCATATAGATGACCCTCTTGTTGGAAATAAAGCCAAACTCCCACTCCACCTCGTGTTTTCCACACCTTAATGTATGTACTTCCTCTTTGTTCATTTAGGAAATACGTCTGTACACATACATGCACACCCTCCAGGTAAAAAGAGGGAAGAAAGAGAAAGCAAGTGAGATTAAAGACTTTAATCTCGTCTTTTACTAATTAGCTGAAGAACAGAAAAAGCATTGTTCAGAGGCCACAGTGGGTTGACGACATTATTGTATTATTGATGTGCTGGTGAGTTAGTTAGACTTCAGGCTTTTCAGCTGCCTGCTTATTTATCCTCTTTTTTTTTTTTCCTCAGTGCTTTCTGCATTGGCTTGGAGACATACTACATTCCCTGAGGCTTTCTTTGTGTGTAGGATTCAGCAAGTTGCTAATAAATATGTCCCACACAAAGACAGGGCATCTGGGGTCTCATTTGCCTGCTTATTCTAGTTGTTCCATAATCAGAAGTGCAGGTAATGCCAGCACAGTGGTGACCTGTTAGGATCAGCTCAGCTAAACTCTGCTGACAAGAGGAAAACAAAGGTGACTTATTTTGCCACCTATCAGCCCATAATCTGAGAGTTCACATGAATAAGTAGCACAGACCATACAAACCCATCATGTCTAAAACCTAGAGACTCCTCTGACCTCTGTAAATGGAATTAATTGCTTTAGTTCCGTAACGTTCTGTTTCTATGAGGCTTAGTCAGCTTAAACTTTAAATGACAAAGGCAGGTCTTTATGTTCCTTAAATGGTGAAAATTAGGAAAAGCTTATTTTGGTTAGGACTAAGTTTAATACAGTTAGAGTACTCATTCTTGCAGAATAGTAGCTGTCTCAACAGCAGGACAGCCTGAGAATGCTGTCCAAAGGATTTGTGTTGCACTTTTTAATTGATTGTGGCTAGGTTTTCCTTCCACAGCTGTGTAAACTCACCCTTAGAGAAGTCCATCCAAAGTAAGTAACACCCAGGGAGCAGCACTGCTGTTACAAATCCCCATGTAAATTGCAAATATAATGCACATGGAACTTAAGAAACGTGCTACTTTTTGAAGACACAGTAGGCTATTCTTTATCTAAGTTCTTTTCATTCCAGAAAGGTAATATTGTCCATAATATTATTTTTACACTTCCACGAGAATATCTGACTAAACTTTCAAATGAAGGCTGGAACCAACTAATATGTATATAAATATGTGGGCATACTTTAGGGCTTTTTAACTTTGTATTATATTCATTACAAGCCATTGTTTGGTTTTCTTCTAAGTAATTTAGAACATTTAAAGCCCAAATTTTTATTGTACTTATAATATCAGTGGGTATGTAATTTTAAGAAAAAAGAGACTTTTCAGTCCTTAACCTTTTCATTTTACTTTTTATATATGTCAAGGCCAGAAAACTCTTTACCTAAAATTACTCAAATTAACTAGGATGTGAATGTCTCCATTTCATAGAATCCTAGAATGTTTTGGATTGGAAGGCACCTTAAAGATCATCTAGTTCCAACCCCCTGCCGGGGGCAGGGACACCTTTCACTAGACCAACTTAAAGCTCCATCCAACCTGGCCTTGAACAATTCCAGGGATGGGGCAGCCCACAGCTTCTCTGGACAACCTGTGCCTGTCACTCTCCCATACAAGGAATATCTTCCTTGTATGAAACCTAAATCTATCCTCTTTTATTTAAAAACCATTGTTTTGAATTTGACCATTTCATTTAAAAACCATTTAACCCCTCCTTGTCCTATAACTAAAGGCCCTTGTAAAAAGTCTGTCTTCATCTTCCGTATAATCCCCCTTTAAGTATAGAAAGGCCACACAGAGCCTTCCCTTCTGCAAACTAAACAGCCCTAATTCTCTAAATCATCTTGGGATGCTTCAGTTCAGAAAGCTTAACGTTACCTGACTCAAGAATTTCAGCCCTATTTGAAAAGTGGTGGACATTTAAAAAAGCACTAATTAGTTTTTTAGGTTTCCTATATGTACTGGTGTGTAGGTATATATGTCTATGACTCAGGAGAAGCCAGAACTGTCTGAAGGCATCCAATCTTTAATCTGGTTGTTTTAAGGAACTAACAAATGCTGTGTTGGATCAGGACTTGTGGTCTCTGGCAGTGGTATGGGAGGAGAAGCACGAGCCAGTGGGGCTGTAGGGAGGATATTGGCCGGGTGGGAAAGGTTGAGCACTAGCCATTGAGAGGCTTTAGAGGCTGATGATTAGCTTGTCAGTGTCATCTTTCTTCCATTTGAACCAGCAAATAACATGAAAAATAAATAAAAAGAAACCAATCAAATGTCTTTAGGAAACGGTGTGTAAGAACAGCACATCAGACAGCACATTGCTGTCCACTTCCCTTAGCATCCACAGCTGTGGCACTGGGGATGTGAGCAGGTACATCTCTGCCCAACACAACTATGAGGTATGGAAATGGCTGTTGTGCAGAGTGACAAAGAACAGATTTTGAAAGATATACGAAATCTGTGGAAAGCTGACATCCAAATTCCTTTGAGAACACTACCTGTGTTACCTCACAGCCAAAGCTCAAGTGTGTTACTTCTTCCATCCCTCCCATCAGTGAGCAGGCATTCCATGTGAAGTATATTTTTGGCATTTTGTAGGGTCTGGTGTGTTTCTCTAAGTTGCTTCTATCAAGCAGACAGGAAGGCTGAATGTAGTCCTTCGAAATAACCTCTGCAGATGGGAGCCACAGGATCCCAAATCACCTCTGGTTTGGGGTATTCTAGTATTGTCAAACACAATTTCTGAGACCAGAGTATGGATTTTATTTAATTCTAGCAGAAGTAAAGAGATACCAGAAATTTCTAAGAGTATCTAAAACTGACTTTCTGGCCCTAGAAATTACTTTATTTTGGTGACATTGTAGCTAACATCTACCAAAGTCTCTGTAGGAAGAGTCTAATGTCTAACATCTAATGTTTAGAGTCTTATCACTCACTTCTGAATATATCTCCCCCAATGTCTTTGGCTTCTTCCTCAAATACAGCCCTATTACAAAAACTCCTGTTGCTCCCCACTGATTAACCAGTTTTGCACCTTTTCTCCTACTAAGGGCATTAACTCAAAAAAAGAAGCAGCAGTGGAAGGTCATGTTGCCAGTCACCCGAAGTGACATTGTTGCTGGAGAGAGAGAGCGGGTGGGGAGAGAGGTATGATTCCCGGTATTATTACACTTTGAATTCCAAGAGTAGGGTTCAGTGTTGTGTGAAGCATTGACGATGCCGCCCTTACCTTGGCATGGATTGCATTGTCGGTGGACAAGGAGGGAAAACTGTGCTGAGCATGTACATAAATATTCTAGGGTTAGATCCTAGGAGATGAGTGCAACTTCTGTATGATCCGTGATTTCAGTGGAAAATAGGCTAAATTAGGATCAGTTTGCTTCCAGAAGCCAAAACCCCCCACAACTTCTGCATAGTGAGATCTGCAGGAATGAGCCACTTGACCAACAAAGTCCATGGTCAGGGAGTTAATGAAGATTCTGGTAGTGCTTTTGACACTTTTTCTTGTTTGGAGTGCTGGACAATTTGAAGCAGTAGTAAGTTCCCCTAAGGTCTTCTTTTTCATTCCTAACTAAAGTTGACTAATCTAGACCTCCTGATTTGTAACCTATTTTCTGTTTAGGTGTTTGTTTTTTGGGTTTTTTTAATCTTTAAAGAGCAGCCTTGAGCTGTTGAAGACAACCACTGTTTGTAATTTACCTCCCTTTCCTGTCCTGCAGAAAGAACTTTTCAATTTTTTGTTACACGATTTTGCCCAGATTTATGAAGGTAAATTCTTCATAAAAAGGCTGCTGAGGACTCCTGTAGCCTTATCAGTTTTTGGTCAAATTCTTTATATATATCGTGTATTTCTGGCACTTTACAGTGAGTAACTGACCAGATCATCTCTCAGTGCTGATGCTATGGCCGGATTTCTTCAGCATCTAGAAGGAAGTAATTTTCCAGAAACACGGGTTACTTTCTGATGGAAGTTTTTAATCAATCTATGTTTGTGCTCAGTGTTTATTTCTTTAATATCCTTGATGTGTTTGGTGCTGCAGAGTCTGCCACACAGAGACTGCTGTTTTCAGACTCATTCAGCAACCCAGTGTGACCAGCTGAAAGGATGAACGTAGCACAGCCTGTTTTGCATCAGGCATCACCCCTCTGATCTTCAGGTCCGACTTCAGACACAGAAGTTGTCCTGCAGGAGCAGGGGTTAGGTGTTTACAGCACTGGAATTGAAGATCCAGTCACAGAGAAATCAAACTGCAGCGGGGAGCCCAAAAGACACTGAATATTAAAGCATTTCAAAGAAAGAATGGTGTCATGTAAGGCATCTTAGAAGTGGAGGATTTTCAGGGGTCTGACTGCAGAGAGCAAAACAACCTTTGATAATGTAATCTAAATAATTGATATTTATCATCTAATAATTAACAATAAATTCTAATTAAATCAATTTTCTTTTATGAAAGGCTTCTATTTTTCTTTCCAAAAAGGCTTATGGACAGAGAATCTATTCCCTTGTTGTGGTTTGTCCTTGCACAGTGCTTTCTGTTGCTTCTATTTTTTCTACTCAAGCAAGTGTGTTAAGTAAGAATAGCAATTAATCTCTGCATCCTTTATCAGAGATTTGCAGAGTCCATTAGCATCAGTGTTACTCATAATGCTAATTCATAATTACAGAAGGGAAATAAGAATCGGAAGATATAGCAAATCAGTTTACAACTGTCTTTTAAAAAGTTCCAAATATTTTTTTTGTTATTGTGTGCCCTATTAAAACTTTTTTTTTACCATCATGCCCCCCCGCCCCCAGCAATATTTCAGAAATTTAGAAGGAAAGGTTTAAAAGATGTTTAATTTAGCAAAAGTTTAAAAAATACTCTTTAATAAAAGAACTTTTTTTTTAACAGTAGTGATGATTAGGTCAGGTGCTTGGAAAAAAAGTATTTTGAAAACCAGTTTTGCATAATTTTTCAATGAGTTTATCCTCTAATTTGGGAGCGTGTTCAGCCTGAGAAACTGTGACGTAGATTCCTCCCTTTTAATTTTAGTCAGAAAATTAAACATGAGACTTATTAATCATAAGCTTTCGATTTAGAGACGTTTCAAGCCATCAGTGTTTGAATCATCCTGAGGAGATTCCTCCGCTCATTGTGAAAAGAGCTGTGGCTGACTATGGGTCCACAGAAGCCTTAGAAGTTAGTCAGGAGCCTCAGTCTGATCATTTTGTCTTGATTTTCACAATTGTCTACTTGAACTCACTGAAACCATCCAAAAATTCACTGACATATTTGAAAATTGATTTCAAATTCCTTAAATAATTCCTCCAAATTTATCTCTGATGTAATGATGACAATGAGGTTCAGGTTTTGAATTTCCAAGCATCGGCCACGGCCTCTTAGATCCTGAAGATCAAGTAAGAAGCTGTAAACTGGCAGCTGTGAGGAGGATCAGATCATGAATTATTCCTGCTCTTACTCACTGAGCAGGGGAGCCGTCCTGTTGAGTTTTTGTTTCTCCTGTTTCACTCTTCCTACTAAGAGGAAAGATCAGAAAGATGTCACTGTGTGAGCTGCAGATCTTTCAGAGGACATGAGGCTCTAGATGTACCCACTTACCTTGCTGTCACTTAAGCTCTTACCCCATGAATTCGCTTTGCATCCTGAGAATATTTATTTAACCTGGCAGTTGTTTGCCTTTAGGATGAGCCAAAGGTGAGAAGCAAATAATTTGCTATAGGACTAGATTCTTATCGCTGGTATCGGTGGGAGGCATTTGGATTAGATTCCTAGCATAACGAGGGTCAAATCCTGACCCAGCTAAAATCCTTTTGGCTCAGAGAGGCATTTGGTCAGGAGAGGATAATATGAATATACAAAGAATCAGGTCAGGGCCTTTGGGTTTTTTGGGTTTTTTTGCAAAGAAAAAGTATCTCAAAAAGAACAAAGCAAAGTTATGATTGTCACAGTCAGTAAAAGGCAGCAGTGAAACAAGTCACCTTTCCAGGCCAGTAGGGAACACACTGAATCAGTTAAAGCAGATTTATAGCTCTTTAGCTGTGATAAAACCATATCAGTGTGTGTATGAATTTACATGGGAGTAGTTTTTGTTTTTTTTCTTTCTTTTAATGCAAGCCACATTGGAAAGAGTGCACAAAGGAGTCCCACTCCAAGGAAAGACAACTGGAACAAATTATATGCATTCAGACTTGTTAAATGGAATTGGCAGCAGAAATATTCCTGGTAACCTGAGCATTACAGCAGCATTGGTATAGTTAAGGTTATGTCAGCATTTCCATTAGATTCCCCCCCGTTTCAGAGGTTTATATCTGCAGGAAAAATTCACTGTGGGTTGAAACTTGACAAGCTGTGCAAGGTCTCATCTGAGATGGATTTTTTTACCTTTTTACAAAATTCGGGAGAAAAAACTGTTTGAAGAGTCAAGCTACAAGAGCACAAACAAAAATAGCAGCATTCTGGCTTTGATCCTTTTCAGTGTTAAAAAACCCCATTTCTTTCTTTATAGTGTAACTATCAAATGTGCAACAAAATCTTGCTCTGAAGAAGGAATTAATCATTACACTATTAGAGGAAATGAAACATTAATTTATGACCCATTAGTTGCTTTTTCACTGCAGGACTGCCAGTGTTTTGGTCTACCTCAGGTTATACTGAGAGATTTGTGACTAACATGAAACAAAGCCCCCAAAGGAACAGATTCTGTGTGGAAAAAATGCTTCTGGGCAGCTTTATAAGAACAAAACATTGAAGGCAGAGTTGTCCAGAGATTGGAGTGAGTACTAGGAATTCAGCTTTCTGTTTTCTGCCACAGGCTTCTCAGATATAAAACTTAACCTCCGTTTTCTCCATTGTAAATGAATGATATAGCAAGCCTTTGGCTTCAGGATCCTTCTGAACTATTTCCTCATCTGTAGGATATTACTGGAGCTAGCCATGGTTTACACTGTGATGAGCAAGTAGACAAAAAGTGACCCATGGCTCCATACTTGCAGACATCAGGTTTCAGATGCTAATCTTTTTCGAAATGCGAATCTTTTTTCGAAATCTTTTCAAATTTCTGGATGCACAGCATTGAACTTGTTATTTTTGGGTATGTGTCATCTCAGAGCTGATGCCTGTATGGCTAAGGGTCTGTGTATGTTCCCAGTTCCTGCAGGGCTGTTTGCCTTCTACACTTTGAAAAGTCATAGCTGATGTACATCAGAACTTTTTCCGTTCACCAGATAAAAGCTGCTGTGGAAGTGCAAAGTATTATAAAACACAGGAAGGAAGTCTGAAGCTTGGGTACTCATGGCCGTGTTATTACTGTGAAATGGATCTCTCAGTTGGGAATGAGCTCAAACTTTGGGAAGGCTTGTTCCATTAGCTGTTTGCAAGCCATATGTCTCCATTTTAAAATGAGGACCTGGGGGCTTTGAACTTTATTTATAAGCTGAAATTTGCTGGTCAGGGAGTGAACCAGTGATTAATTCATAATGGAGAAGATGCCAGAAGTCTCACTCTGACCTGTGTGTTCTTTTCAAACTAAACATCCAATAACTGCATAGCCTCAGAAGATGTATCCCCCCCACTTCCTCCTCAGTCGTTTCTGTGCTTTGCATTATTCACTGTGTTTATTGTAACACACTATTAATCTCAACCACAGCTTTCAAACCATTTTGTGACCCCAACAAATTCTTCAACTGAAGCAGTGATAGCTTTAGGTGTTCTCTGTAGAAGGTTTTGAGGCTCTGAGTAGAATAGAAAGGATTGGGTTAAAAATGTCTGAGGCAGTAATTCAGAGGAAAAAGTGTTTTCTGTGGATACAGCACGAGTTTTCTGAAAAATGGTACTTGGACTATGACATGAGAGGATCACGCAGCTTCTTGCTGTGTGTGTACGAACCACAGTGCTTCCTTTGAAGTTACTTTCCATGTGCGCCTGGGTGCAAAGCAGTAGGGTGTTTTGTTCAAGGGAGGGCAGTCCTTAACCGTATGTGTAACAGCAGGATGAAGCCCTTAGTGCCTGTGCTTGGTAGGAAAGCTGATGTGAAAGACAGTTATGGCACAGAAGAGACCTTTGATTTGGAGAGCTTTATATGAAAGACTGTCAATTGGGTTAAGCCTTAGAGGACTACAAGCCCCAGTATACAGATCCCACATAAAAATTAATTTTTCTGGGAGTTTGGAAAACAACAGGATTAGAAGGGTTGAAAGTTTTGTTCGGTTTGAAGTCCTGCCCTGTGAATTGAGACAAAAGCCCCCAAAAGAGATAGAATAGCTGGTGTAGTGTTTTAACAGCATGGTGGGCATTAGCTCAGAACCTACAACCACAAGGTCAATATTTTGTAGTAAGTAGTCCCTGGAAGTGGGAGTCAGAAAACTGGTGACTGGTGACATTTGGCCAAGTGACCTAAATGCTGGTGCTTGACTCTTACATGAATAAAATGGGGGATAATTGTCATTGTTTGTGGCTTAGATGCTTTGGAGATTTTCAGATTCTAGATTGAAAATGAAAAATACTTTTGTGCTCCCACTCCATTCAACTGATAAATCCAGTCTTGCAGGGCTTACTGCTGGCTCTTAACATGTGCTCATGTCTCTAGGTAAGGGATGGTGATTCTGCAAAGTTTAGGGAGCCTTTTTGTAACGTGTCTTAAAAGTCTACCCTCACTTTTAACAGGGAAGATTTACTAGATCGTTTTTATCTTTCCATGTAATAATTAGGTCTGTTAATGGAAACATGGTAGTTAAAGCCTTTTCCATATAAAGCAAAGGAAGTATAGCAAAAGACAAAATGGTTCAAATCATAAAGTTGTGTGACAGAAGCTGATAAAATTCAGATGTAATATGTCGCATTTCTGTTTACAAGAGGTCAGCTAATATTGACCTGTCAAGGTAGCATGGTAATATATAGCTATTCACTAAAGACAGCAATGGTGGGGCAAAAGACCAGTGACTCCTTCATGGGATCATAGAATCATTAAGGTTGGAAGACACCTCTGAGATCATCGAGTCCAAACATAGACGCAGCATCACTGTGTTAACCTCTAAACCATGTCCCCGGGTACCCCATCCACATACGTTCTGAAAACTTTCAGGGATGATGATTCTGGAAAATCTCTGCCAAATAGTAGTGACCTTATATCCTAATCTACTACTTGTACTTTTACTACTAGGACACAAATGCATTTGGAAGCAAATGGCTAGTGGAATGATGGTTGATAAAATTCTTCCTGGCTCACATGCCATTTAAAATTCTAAAGCAAATGAAACTGCTGAAACCCAAATCTTCCCCTTTTGTTCATCAACGGTTTCTAACATCAAGTAGTCTTATCAGTGAAAGTAGTCATAATAAGAAGGCCAGACTGGCCTTCGTTAATGCCTCCTAATTGTTTCTATCCTTTCACTCCTTAGGACATCAATATTATTTAGAAATTAACCCCACAAATTATAGTGTGTTTGAGGTGCCTTTCAGAGTAACCTAAAAATTACTACTCTCACTTCTTGTCTTTCTTACCTTTCTTATCTGAAGATGCCCTGGCATCTGCAGTTGGAAGGGATTCATAATTACAAGTAGTTTTTTCCTGTTGTCTTAAAATATATTGGTCCTTTCTGGATGATCTGAGTCTTTTTCTATTGTGTTAAATTTCTCAATGTTTTCAGGGTATTTCTAGATGTCCTGCCAATTTAGTCTCATAATCACAGTGTGTTTCATTTTCTTTCAGCCTAAATAAGACCTCTATTGTAGAGACAAAAATTGGCCTCTCAGAATTATTGAGGTTAAGCAGGTTATAATTTCAGCATTTTGGACACCTCAGGATATTGGGCATTCAGTAAGTACAGCATGCTGCAAATATGAAAAAGCATTCTGAAACCATAAGTGGCCATATTTCTTTCAGCATTTGAGGGGGAAGGGGTGTTGTGGTGACCAGGCCAGCAAGATGAGAGCCTGTGTCATCACACGCACTATTCAAAATCAGCCAGCCGTGACAGCTCAGGAATTGGACTCTTGGTTCTCCCACATGAAGGGAGAATTGAGCTTTGTGACCTGCTTCAGAAAAATTAAAGTAGCAACACATGCCTCATTAGCATGACAGCTATGGGAGTGGGCTTGGGATATAATAAAGTGCTGCAGGACCTTGGAGTACTTCGGCAGGAAAGCTCGCGAGTGTAAAATCGATGCTTTTGATACATTAGGTGGTAATGGAAGAAGCACAGCACAGAAGTGGTATGATCGGATGATTTAGTTCTAGCTATAAATCTAGTGGCAGTATCGTGGCAACGTGATAGGACACAGCATTTCATAAGGAGCATGGCATAAAGATTCATCCATTAGTCAAGCCTGGGGTTGAAGCACATGTGGTTGGGAGTTGCATTACTGATATAAATGACAGAGTGGTTCATCCTGGTAAACACACTGAGTAAAACAAGGGCACTTTGTAGTAAATAAGCACTTTAGGCAGAGGTGCCAATGTTTACGTTCTGTTTAGATATTTCCAGGGTAAAATTATTTTGGTGAAATGAAAATCAGCATGGATTACTCCAGGTTAAAACTAATACTTTCACACTGGCCCCTTCCTTGCCTTACCCTGTCTGGCCAAATGTCGAGATTTTGGAAAAATTTTCCAGAATCACATTTCAACAGTAAAACTACTACCACTTGATGATTGCTTGTGCTGTGTTTTAATGTAAAGCATCTCTTTTCTTGCTAATCAGTTTACATAAGTCCTGCCCAAATCACCTTTAAAAACTTTTCTCCCTGAAACTGAATAGCTACATGAAACTATCACAAGGATCTACATTCTCCCTCAAGCCATATAGACCCTCATTTAGGCATCTTGTTTTAAAATCAGTCTTCCTCTTAAATTACCATCGTTTTTGCTGCTCTTCTTTGTATTGCAGTCAGTTTTCCTACATTCCTCTAGTAGTGAGGGATAACTGAGGTTGATGTAGCTGCACATATGTAATGAATACCCTAAGACAGGTCAGGTAAAACCAGAAGGGAGTTTGTTTCCTGCCATTAACATGTGCTTGATTAGGAAAAATATCATTAGGACTAGTACAGAGGAGTGGCATGTCAGAGTAGATGAAGCAGATTTGAGTGTTTTTGTAGAATGAGTTACAGAAACTGGTACTGTTGCTGCCTGTAACTTTTCTGATGCATCAATGAAACTTGAAACAAGAGGTCGTCTCAAAGGGTAATAGCTTCCAGCCAAAATGTGCTTCAATCTACCAGACCACCCATCCTTGCTTTATCAATGAGGTCAAAATAATAGCAGTACTTGACACTTTTACACAGATGGGTAAAATCTATTTTGTCACCAGTAGATATTTCCAGAAACCTAACCCGTGTAACTGTATATTGTGCCTTTCCCGTGTATATCTCCAAACAATTAGGAAATAGTGGGTCTCCTGGTACCTCCTTGAATCAGATAAGTGTGATTATCTCCATTTTACAGAGGTCACAATTGACTAGCCCGAGGTCACCCAGGCATTCTGCGATACCATCACGACAGGATTCATCTCCCCTTTCTCTCCCCTTTCTGTAACAACCAGTACACTGTGTTTTCTCCCAAAAGTGACACAGAGACACACTAACACAATTGGAATGAGAAATAAATGATTTTCAAACATAGTTGAAAGGCACCATAACTACATGCTTGAAAATTGTGTTCCAGTTTTTAGTCGCGTGAATTTCTGAACAGAGAATTTAGACTTCTGCTGAATATTGTGATAGCTTCAATTTAAAAAAGTTTGCATTGTCTTCCATTTATTCATAAAAAAGTCTTGTGCAGTTCATGTCAGTGTCAGTTCATGCCAGAAGTTCCTCCAATCCATCTTGGGATAAAATACAAAAAGTTCTCCTCCGACTGAACTGTGTGTTGTTGCTGTCACACGGAAAGCTGCCTAAAGCCCTTTAATTTATGAAATGCTAGGTAGTCCTCGAGAGTTCGCCTAAATATTTTACTGCATGTCACTTTTTGTTGGAAACCAGAACCCACAGTTGCTGTTCCATCCATTAAGTGGAACCTCTTCAAATTACTTCTGCTTCTAAATGGGAGTTTGTATGTGCTAACTTTTATCTGAGAGCTTCAAACACATCTCAGGGCTCTTGCATCTTTTTCGCTATTTGTCTTCATCTTGGCTTAGCATAATATTTATGTGCAGAATTTAAAGAGATCTTAAGGCTTTAATTTATTTTTTTTCCAAATTGTTCTTTGCAGGGTACTGGAAGTAGGTAATATTTAAGGTTCTTTCAAAGAATGTGGGTAACTTTCATTTGCTGAGATACTGAGAGTTGTAGCATTGTAGCACTCTACAATGATTGATAAGTTATTGTGCATAAGAGGTAATGATAATGTTTGAAGTTTTACAAAATTGATTTCCTTGGAAGAGTTTCAGCACAGTAGCCATGGAAAGCTTATTTCATATAAACCAAGAAACTGAAGGAAAGAGAAAGGATCTTTAGAGATTGGCATAAGTGACTTGCGTGGCAGAAGGATAATCCCTGAACACACCTGTGCAGTAGAAACACAACGTGTGGATTAGTTTTGTACTTAATCTGTCACTCTGGCATTCCCCCTGTGAACTGCCCGAGCAGTTTCTGCTCCCCAGCTCAAGTGTCAGTGCAGCTTCAACAGCAGCCACGTGAGTGCCGGTGGGTTTTGATAGCGAACAATGAATGCATGTTTGTTTGTTCATTTTGAGTCTGGTGTCTGAGCTGGAATTTTAATGGTGTGAAAAATGAGAGGAGGAAAGAGAAAATAATAAACCTGAGCACCAAAACACAACACTCAATACGATTTCTGAAACTATGCCTTCACGTCTCCTGCCCTTCTCACAAGCATTGTCCCTTATCCCAGTAAAATGGAATTCTGCTGTTAGTGTTATTCTGCCAGAGAGTGGAGCATAAGGGGAGTCTAAAGTGCCGAGTCCTGCACTTACAATCCCTCCAGCTTGCCTTTGCATTTGCTAAACCACAGTTTCTCTTGTATTAAAAATTTCCTTATGTTTTCCATTTTGCACTGTGAGAATCCAAAATCCTGCACTGAGTAACTGCATGTCTGTAAAAAATGAATTTTGTAATTTCGTGAAAATTCTTCTTGACTTTCACAATGCTCAATACAAAAGGTGGGAAGTGAGAAACAGAGAAATAATGATAAGGATCTGCCTGTGATTTCTGCCACTGCTGTGTGTTTTGAAGGAAATGGCACACTTGGATGAAGTTATTTGTTGCAAAGGCCAAACTTCTGGCAGGAAAAACGAGCACTAAATTCCAACCTGCAAACATTAAAGAGAGGAGGAAGAAAAGTGTAGAAAAAGACCTAAAAGCATGGAACAAAGCTTTGTTTCAAATATATTTGAGTTTCAGATTGGCCTGGTGTACTTCCTGCGGTGTTGGAGTGCTGTAAATTGGAAGCACTCAGGTTGGAAACAGGTCTGAAGCACTGACTTGTGAGCCCAAGCAGAGTTGTGCTTACTTCTGCAATGGTTTATTCAGCTTGCTGGATGGGAGCCAAAGGAACTGACCGCCCTGTGAGCTGAAACCACTGCCAGCCAGCTAAAGAATAACATTGCTTTGACTGAAATGGCAACTGTTTGTTTGTTCTTCTAGCAAAAGATGGGGGGGAAACGGGGGGAAGCAACTTTTAGTGCTGGTGGTGACAGAAAAGGTTAGAAATTGAAGAGAAAAAAAAATAAGATTACTATGAAAGAGAATGAAAGGTTAGGGGCAAATTTTTCCACTTGGTTACTCTTCTCTGGTTGCTTGTTCTTCACTGGTTTGTCATTAAAAGAAAAGCTCATTCTTCAATATTTTGAACGTAGAGATTTTTTTTTCCTTCTTCTGCTAAAATATGGTAATTTTTTCTATATGATAAGTTACCCTTACTGGTAGTGGTTATAATGTACCAAAGCCGCTATACTGTGACAGTGCAGGCACTGTCATGGCAACATATGGTATTTGTGGAGGCTACAAGTGAGAGTTTTCCATGTGTGAACAGCAGAATGCTTCAGTGACTAAATCAGCAGCTGAATGAGACTTAGGGGTCGATTTCAATGACTTTAGCAGGTGTTTAAGGTGAGCAAAATATGCAAGCTCAGTTATTTTCAGGTCTCTTTATTAAGTGCCTCATGGAAAGGCTGGCTTTTCTCCTGCTGAAGTTGTTGGCTGTCCCATTGTGAGTGTGGGATGGTTCCCCACTTGCTCTTGAGTCTGTTGTGAGCAGCAGCTCCTTACGTGCTCTACCACTGAACTGTTTGGGTGCCGACACTGCCTCAGCTGGAGAGCTTATTCCTTGATGCTGCCATTTCACACTTACTTCTTTGACTTCTTTTATTTATCCTTTATTTATTCTGAGGGCTTCCATACCATTTGGATCTAGTAGCTGGCCTGATGGCACGCGAGAGGCACTGGCAGAGAGCTGGCAGAGTCGAGCAGCAGGCGTGCCAGCACGGAGAGCCTGTGAGTGTAGCTGGTCTAAAGGTCAGGCTGGCACCACCCAACAACCTCAGCTGGAGCCAAGTTACTGTCTGCTCCCTGTTTGTGCCACACTCATCCTTGGGGAGCATCCACCTTGCCTTTTTCTGGTTGCCATGCAACTGTCAAAACTGCTTTTTTTTCCCACCAGCTTGTTAATGTTTCTGGTAAAATAAACATTACCAGTATTACTAATATCACCAGGTATTACTGGTGATATTAGTAGCACTTTTTTTCTGCGTGTGTCAGGGCAAATCCTGAATTTGTTTTTGCTACCCCTAGACATTAACCATTAATGTCAGTCCAACTAAAAGAAGAGTAAATAAAGTCTCCAGTGCTCTTTATTTTATTCTAACAGGTTTGAACATAGGACAGCTACAGAGATACAAAACCAAAGAGGAATAAAATCCAGAATAGTTTATTAAAATAAATTTAATAACAAATTAATAATTCAAATATTCAAATATTATTAAAATCGATTGAATTTTTAAACCTCAGAAATTTTTGAGAAGTCAAGTCAATCACATGTGTTTTGGGGATCCACCTCTTTTCTGAGAAAGTTTACCCAACTCTTGTGTTGGGTAGACAACGAAAGAGACAAGAGCTGGAGAGGACAGGTCAGTTGCTCTCATTATTTGAATGAAGCATGCAAGGAAGAACATGGAAGATGGTATTTTTCATTTCCATTTTCCAGATAGTGTTGGAGAAGAGCAGCTGCTGATGTAGACTTTCTGAAAGTCAGTGGTGGTTTCAGAAATGAGAGGTGCAATAGAGAGGCATGAAAGGAGTCTGGGTTATCCTCTGGTCCCTTTTGTCTGCAACTGCCCTGGAAGATCTCATCTTCCCTTTGTATTCAGGACTATCACCTGGGTGCAGTCTAACTTGTTTGGTCCTTCCAAACTCCCCATACTGACAACTTCCCTTCTGTCTCCCAGTTGGACTTTGGGCGTGCTACCACCAAGTGTACACTCCAGTGTTAAATCCTAGTCACAAGTTGGCTATTGAGAGGTGATGTGGTTTGTCAGCTGCACACTCCTGCTCCCTGGCAAACATGGACAGGCTCCTGCAATGCCATGAGCACCACTTCACACTCCGTTAAGGGTTAAGACATATTTCTGTACAGTGATGAACTCCAGCATAACTCAGATTTGCTCCAGGTGAGTTGAAAGACAAAGATTTGACCCATTGAATTTATGCTGCTCCTTTTTAGTGGTGTGCCAGAAGGAGAAATTCCTCCTTGCACCAGATGTGCTTTGCTTTAGAATTGCTGTTCTGGGTATTTAGCAGGGAGGCAAAATGACAGGCTAAGTGCTAGCATTGCTAATACCTCAAACAAACGTTTTTCTGATTAATTAAAATAAATTGGCATAACAAGAAACACAGTGTGCGTCCTCAAAAGTGCAAAGTTGTTTTCTAATGCAGCTTCCTGTTAGAGCAAGTACTTTAATTATCTCTGTTTGTGCTCAAAAGCAAATGTGGATTTTTTTTTCTTAGAAATCAGCGTTGTTTGATTCCCTTTGCTGCTTAAAAGGCATCAGTCTGAAAGACACTTGTCCTTAGCCATGAAATGTGTTTTCCCCTATGCACACAGGCTGTTCCCTTTAGTCTGCCTTGGGAGGGTCCTAAGCATGGCTCTAGGTAAAGAACTTTAATCGGTGTTTGTACAGAATCACTCTTTTGGTTTGCATTATTTTATTATTTAAACATAATAAGCTTCAGTGGTTCATGAACAGCACATTGAAAGACAAAGAGTAGTGATATTAGAAAAAGCTGCAGGTTTTCCTCATTCGATATAGAGCCTAAAAAAAGAATGACTCACTGGACTTATCAATCAAAAAATAGTCCCATCACTATCAGTAGGAATGGGAAAATATATGTCTTATTATTTCTAGATTTCAGATCAGGATGAAAATTAATTTTCTAATTGCTTCTTTGTGTGCAGAGTCTCTGTCCTAAGCAGCACTGTTAATGCGTTTTTTTGAGTTACACCAGGCTGTCCTAATAAACTAGTCATGTATTATCTTGTTTGATGCTGTCAGGTATTGCATTGGATCCATCCCTGAATGGGAACCCTCACAGGAATTCTTGTGGATCTTGCTTGAATTGGTACTGGTACTTCCCAAAGGATCAGTTTTTGTCAGCAGTCATGCTGAACCAGTATTGGGGCACAGTATCAGATGCTCTCCGTAACTGAAACACAAGACCAAAATCTTGACCACTTCTTTGCGGTTCCCTAAAGACCTCTTGGCATCTTTGTAGTACATGGGTGTTGACTTCTCTGTCCTAGTTACATTCTAATTTCAGTAATTCTACTCTAAGCAGAGATCCTCTACTAGAAAATCGTCCAGATTTTCTGTCTTTGCAATTGGTTGAAGTAGTCTTTCTTCTTCCTTTTTTTTTTTTTTTTTCCCAGTTTACATTCAAAACTTTTTGCGTACTGTTCAGCATAGTGAAACATAGTGGACTGGGTTACCCACGAGATGAGACTGGGAAACTAGGTGGTCCTTTTTTTGTCTTGCAGTGCTGTATCCCAGCCTTAGGCAGCTGAGATGTATTTTGCTGCAGAGGCACTCAAGTGCCAGTGATGTGTCTCCAATGTCTCTTTACCTGCTGTATAACAGGGTGGGGAGGAGCAGTTAATTAAATTGTCACAAAACACTCTAATATCATTGTCTTTAGCCAAATCCAAAGCAGTGTTATTTTAATGGTTGAAAAGCACTTGGCCACTATGTGCCAGTCACTGCCTTCCACATAGCCTCAAAAATTTGTCCCACTGCAGCTAAGCTGCCTTTAAAGTCTGCAAATTTTCAGTAGAAGTTAGTATTTCTGCTGTATATTGAGAGAACAAATGGCAGAATAGGAAATTTTCTGCTGTATAAAATAAAATCTTTCTAATGCTCTTGATTATGCATCCCAGCTGTCCTTATTTTGCAAGTCCAATAATTTGAGTTTTTGTAAAAATGTTTGTTTGTTGTTTTTTTCCTTCTCCCTGCCTTGTACACACACCAGGAATTCTTTTTGTATCATAGCTCAGCTTTTATTTCCAGTAAAATAAAAGAAAACAAACCACGTCTAATTGGCTCTTTGTTCTCAATTTTTTGACAAGTGACAAACACTGAGATCAGATTGTAGTGCATATCCTGCAGCGGTCATATGGAGCCTGAGTTAGGGAATCACGAATTCTCCATAATAGACTCCCACTTCACATCTTGCTTCCTGTGTTTGGGGTATTTGTTTTTATATGTGCTGTGCCCCAAATGCTTCCTCTCACAGTTAAAGGGGTAATCTAAAGCCTCCCAACATTATGTGGAAAACAGCATTCAGCATTTACACTTAGCTCCTATTTTGTGATTTTATTTTTTTTTTTTTTTTGCTGTATTTCATAGCTTTTGAGACATGAACAGTTTGAACCTTGTTGCTAGGATATTATGGGGCTTTGAGTAGTACTTCTAAGGCTGAACTCAGCTCCAATATGGCCTGCTGTTGTCTGATGAGACCTGTGTATGACTACATCATTTTTCCAGTGTTTGCTGTTCTAGAGGGTCTGTTCTACTGAAGTTTACGTCAAAAGTGAAATTCCTGTTATCTTCATTAAGAATGGGCAAGGCTTAAAGTTTTGGTAATCAGAGGACAACATTTCACTCAGTGAGTTAGGGCAGAGTTATTGCTATAAATTGCCTTTGTCCAGCCATACCTTGTAAAAGTCAATGGACATTTTGCTGCTGGGGACAACATTGCATCTGATAGACCATGTAATTAAGAAGTTACGCATTACATTCTGTTTTTCTCCTTTGTGCAGGACAGTATGCCCCAGTTATGTTGTTAAAGCACTGGAAGCTCCAGTGGAATCAGAGGTGAAATTCCTCAGGGTTTTAGTTAAAGTCCTGCCCCACCATGTTATCTACTTTATTATTTATTTATCCTTACCATAAACAGTCTTCATCAGCAAAACGTGTTTGTACTAAGAAGGCATGATTTTCTCCTTTTAATTTACAAATGCCCAACTTTTTGCCAGTGGGCAGTTTACATAACGATGTGAATGATCAAGAGTGGATCATGTGAATTTAATTTAGAGGTCCTTCCCCCTCCACCTCAGAACTGGAGCCAGCACCAGCTATTCCATAAAAAAAATGATGATTATTTTCAATAATCATTTGTCTGCCTGTCTTCCTACTCTGTGTCTGTAAGCAGAGGGGAACCTCTGAGGACTGAATGGTACTTCCTGGGCACAGCCAACAGTGGTTTTGCCCATCACATTCACTTGCATTATCTATTTGTTTAAATGAGTACCAGGGAAAGGGAGAGGAGGGTGGCATTTTGGTTTTTTCCAGTTTTTAGCAAACATTATGCTCAAATTTTAGATTGCAGCTCCTCTCCGGGGCATTTTTTCGATCTGCACATTTGCTGCTTTAAGCCACATACTTGAGTGCCAGAAAACCCAGAAAAGACCCAGAGGCAAACTTTTCTTTTAAGGGAAAGCTGGTGGGGCATGTGTGAGGTTCCCCACCCCTCCACACCCTTTACCTGCTCTGTCCTCTCCAAACTGTGCAGAGACTGTAAATCTTCATTTGCTGAGGAAATAGCAGGCACGGCCTAGTGATATGTAGTTGGCAAGTGGTAAGCAAAAAATTTTCCTGGGTTGTTGAATATTAATATTTAATTTTCAGTGTTCAGAACGTTATTCTTTTCTTTTTAGTAAGATTTATTGTAGAGGCAACAGTCCTGTGTTCGGACAGCTGCCATTAGTTACAGTGTGAGTTAAGGAGGGAGGAGGTTTCTGCCCAGTTCGTTGTGGCTGTAGAGGAATGGAAATCTCAAGAAAACTGAGTGGCATGGGGAATTTCTCTGGTGAGAATGCCAGTACCAGACAAATTCTGTCCTCATAGTGCCTTTATTTCTTCAGCTTATCCCCTAGAAAAAATCTGAAGACCTCCTCGGGCACCAAGAGTGACGGTTTGTGCTTGTGTTCTTATTTGCTGTTGTCCATTGAACATGAAGAGGAATATGGTCATTGAAACTGGGATAGCTATCAGGCTGGCCAGGGTGTCTCCATTAGCAGAGCTCTTTTCATCTTTGCAGATCATTGTTTAGATGATCTCTCTGCGTCCTTTGCTTTAACACTTGGAGGTCAGATGGGGCTGTTGAGGCTGGTAGGCTGTGTTTAAGCTGGCATTGCTCCAGCCTTGGCTCTAAGTCCGTATCAGTAATCACTGGGAGATTTGATTATCAGGGATTTATCAATACTCACACGGTGGCCTTGTATGAGTTGTCCTGTTGCTTTTAAAGGACGCTAGAGGACAAGGTGAGATTTATTTACACACATAAAAATGCAGGAAGATGCCCAGGGGATTTATAAAGAGTGCCTAGCAGGCAAGCAGCCTTACTCTCCTGACACTTTAAGAGAGGTACCTCCCTGCTACAGGCACTTCTATACATTTACTAAAGGTATGCTTTTCAGAAGTGCCCAAGTGATGTATGAGCCTAAGTCACAGTAACTTTGGGGAACACTTAAACTCTAAAATGCATGGAGCACTTTTGAAAATGAAACCTCACTTGGGCCTAAGGCTTTCTGGAAAATGCATCTCTGATGCTTTCAAAGGTATTGACCTCATCGTTTCTCTCTTGCACTTTCACACACCTAAATATCCTTGTGGACTCAGCCCCACACCCATTAAACCTTACATTTTACCACTGTGACAATAAGTAGCTTTAACACTTTGTACTCGTGAACTACAAGGCACTGCTTTACAGCAGAAGAAGACTGAGGAG
Organism: Empidonax traillii; assembly: GCF_003031625.1. Taxonomy (NCBI): domain Eukaryota; kingdom Metazoa; phylum Chordata; class Aves; order Passeriformes; family Tyrannidae; genus Empidonax; species Empidonax traillii. The sequence continues at coordinate 512,242 of NW_020955964.1, read as the reverse complement.
CAGTGCCCCTACAAGTGTACTTTATGTCACAAATCACAGTCCCAGGGGAGCTGATCATTATGAGCTGTTTCTGTCCATTCTGTAACACTGACCGTGTGCCTTTGAGAGGGAGGATTGGCACACAGGAGACATCTGCTTGAAGCTATCACAGTGATGAAGTGAAATGTAAAATTACATTAGATGTTTGTTTAAGAAGCAGCAGATGAGGCCCTGCAGATTCTCAAATCCTCCTTGCTACACTGTAAAATGAAACCATAACCATTTGTTATTCTTCTACTGGTGACAAGGAAGCCAAGGCAGGAAGGGATGATGTTTTAATGATGCTTTCCAACTTTTTAGGGTTTTTTTAATGTGCTGCTTTTTTGGTTCTGTCCAAGATTCTGGACATAATATGAAACTGCCTTTTTTTCTTCTCTTAGAAGTTTGGAGTATTTCTGGTATTGCACCAATGAGATTTTAGAGGCATTTTAGCCCTCCTTCACAGATTTTGCATGAATTTATCAAGGCATTTGAGGTAATGTGGTGAGAGCTTAATTTGAAGTCATTTAAAGTGGCAAGGGAATTAGCAAATGAATTTGGAAACAGGACCTCCAATCTATGAAACTCTTAACTGATGTGCTGAGCTGGTGGGCCTTCCATATTTGAAGGAATATCCCTATTTACGTAACTTACATTGTAAAATATAAATTAGGGCTCTAAAGGACTTAAATGGTTTAAATACAGGTTTGCATTTCTCCCAATGGTTGCAGTATAGCTTTTTCCATCACCAGGCTATTTTTAATTAGACTTGGAAATAGAGGCTTCTCAGTAAAACAGAATGCCATGAAGGGCCTTTGTTTTCTCACTGTTGTGACTAAAAATGGCACGTTTTGCTCTATGGTAAAAAAACCCAAAAAAACCTCCCAAAACTAGCATTTTCTGGGTTGAGAACTTTGGACACCAATGCGAATAATTCCTGCCAAGCAAAAATCTATTACTGTTCGGATTCCTTGCATGACTGTATTCACGCAAATGTTCCTCATAGTCCAGCATGAAGCGGTGTATTATAAACCATTATAACACAGTCATCCTTTTTTCTGAGTTTCAGATCATTAGCATAGGTCCAACAGTGTAGAGGACCAATTTCCATGATAAAAGAAGTCCTCTCCCATTTAATCACTTACCACCAAATGAACCATTTAATGCCACATTCAGACATATTGTTTGAGGATTTCCCAAGGCTCCCCTTGATCCACTTACACTCCCTTATCTGCCTTTTGTCTCTTGTTAACCTGCTTGCTTTTTATAAGGGGAGGGGGGAAAAGAAAAATCAACTCAATAGCAAGAGGTCTGCAGCTGTTAAATTAAACCTTTTTCCTCCTTCAAAAGTTGCTTGAGATTTCTTGGAGCTTCTTCTTAGCAGCAGCTAATCACTGTAGTTTAACAGATTCTGTAATTACCTACCTTGCATGGAAATAGCTTGATTGCTACTTCTTTGTCCAGTCTAGTTCAACTTTAAATGACAGCTGAATTTATTCTAGATGAATAGCTTGTGCAGTGAGAGCCATGTCGGGGTGGTCTTGACTTATTTGCAGCCTTAAAAGCTTCTAAAACAGGAGTAAAACATAGTTCTAAGTTCATAGGAGAGTGGAGGTGCAAGGCTTCTGTATTTATATACTGAGAACCAGCCCCTCTAACCTTTGCTTTGAGTAAAGCGTGTGTGGTACCATTTTGGATAAAGGCTAAGTAGATTCTATTCCCCAGGGTAAAAAGCTGTGGAATATGCTTCAGAAGCTGTATGGAAACTGCCAACACTTTGAATAATGATTCCACACTCAAACAAATTCAGGGATGTGGAAACAGTGTTGTTTAAACCAGGAAATTTAACATTTGACTCCAACTGTATTTAGATTGGTTCTGGCTGTGCCTAAATAGTGTTGTCTGTATTCAAAGAGCCACAGTTGCCATGTGGGCCTAACTCTGCAGTGCTTCCAGTCTGGTTATGTCTGTACCTGGAACTGAAACTTTCCTGGGCAATGAGTCTGAGTGTTGAGGAACAATGTACATCTGTGCAAGGAAATCTGCTATCCTAAAAAACAGACTGGCTTTGTGTGCACAGGCCATTGGGCCTGATGCCTGGACTCTTGATATCTCTTGAGTCAGGTGTGGCCAAAGCAGTGGCAGAAAATGCTGGTGATGTCCTCCAGCCTGCTAAGAGGAGCAATGTGCCAGGGGTGTGCAGAACCAGACAGCGTATTTGGTTAGCACTGGACTGGGGGATGGGTTTCTAACGTGTGCTTCTTTCAGTGACATTAAAAGAGTAGGAAATGCTTTTGTAAATGCACAAGAGAGCAAGAGTATTGTTTTCCCCATTGTGTATTAATTGTATTTAAGGTAGGAATGCTACAACAAAGAATAAACATTCACAAAAGAAAGATGAAATAGAACAGTTGGTCCCTTCATCTCTCATTGCAGGATTTCTTCCTGCAGTCCAGTTTTATATACTTTGTAGTCTTTTGTTTTTAATGTTAAAAGCAATGAAGTTTCCCTTAAACATAATGTGGAATGAGATAACATTGAAAACACATCCAAGGATGCAGAAAAACGACAGTCCGTGCTTATAAACTAATGCATAAAATAATATTGATTTAAACACTGTACTCCCTAGAACAGCCTGATTTCCTAAGGGTCTCAAGAGGAGAGCAATCATACAGTATAATCTTGTTAATTTAATATACGTCAGTGCAATGCAAACAATAAATACAGAACATTCGGACTAGAAATTTCAGTAACTATATTAGGCAATCACAATTTCAGTTCATTATGCACTGACAATCTTCTTAAGATAAAGATATATTATTTTCTTTAACTCAAACAATATGTCACATTTTTAGTAATAATAATATTTAGCAATCACATAGCATGATTCATCTTCAAAGTACTTTAAAAATAATAATGTTTTAATCCCAAAGACGTGTGTAGGTAAATATTATTAACCTATTGCACAGATGGAAAGACTTATACGGGTTAAATAGCTTTCCTTGGACTACAAGGATAGTCACAGTCAGTGGTGAGATGGGGGCTAATGCTGCTCTGTTTTATGTTTAGACCTTTTTTGTCTCTGGTAAATTACTGGAGGAATCTCTGGAGCCATTCAACCCCTTTCATGATATGTCCCCAAACCCTATACATTTCTGAAGCTCTCCTCATTCTTCACTATTGTTTGTTTGGGTTTTTTTCAGCTGAGTAGGCCTGTATATCTTCCTTTTTATGCAAACATAAGTCTTCCTGGAAGGCCAATTATTTCTTGACTTTGCATTAAAGTAGCTGTTTAGATAAGAGGAGAGATAATTCCCCTGATTAGTATCTTTGGATTTATTTTTCTTATAACCTTGTAAGAAAATCTAGCCAGATCCTTGTCTCTCTCTTTCTCTCTCTCTCCCCTGCATGTCTTGAGATACAAATTCGGGATTAACATTTCTCTTCATCTTTCCTTTATCAAATGTTTATTCAAGCAAGGGAAACAAAGAGGAATGATTGTAAGCTCCAGGACACCTACTGAACCTTAGACCTACTCCTGCAGACTTGCAGAAATGATTATGTGGGAGCTTATTCTTTATTTGGAGCTCTCACTGAGTGAATTTTACTTTCTTAATAGCCACACATCCAGTTTTCAGACACTGCCTAGAAAAAAACGTAGTAAAAGTAGCTGCCGCTTGGCATTCCCAGGAATCCTTTTAACAAAAGGATTAGTCCAAACGCTATAATGGATTTACATGGTAAGAAGGTGGATTGCTCAAGAACCAAAGTTTTCTAAAATTCAAGCAGAGCTGGTGTTGGTCTTGCAGTTTTGAAATCAGTGTGCAAAAAAGAAGACTGCGTTTAAGACCAGTTAGGATACATTTCAGGATTGCTTATCTGTATTTACTGTGTAGGTATGGAGTAAGCAGTGATTGAAGAGTGTGAAAACAACATTTCAGGTCAAGAAGTGCTATTAAAAATGCTTCATGAGCATGCTTTATGTCTTTTTTTCTGTTTTGTACCTGGAAGTCCTTTTCCATCATTATTTTTTTACACAGAACAGCCTGATTTTCAGAACTGATCAGCACTCCTGTTTCTCAGAAATGTCAGCATGAGTTCACATGTCCTGTATTTTAGTGTGGGAGACCCAGTCTGTGAGAGGCTCAGTCATATAATTAAATTGAGATAGTCTGTGTGTTTGTGGTATTGCACCACTGAAATTTAATAAAGATAATAAATATTTCCTTCAGTCAAAAGCAAACTGGACAGGTGGCACTCACGAAAAAAATGTTTTGATGGCACTCCTTTTGTTTGAGTTATTCTTGAAGCATTAAGAGAGTTACCTGTATCAAAAATATGAAATAAGGGTGGTGATTTAGTTTGATGGCTGCAGAGCTTTGAAATCCTGCTTGAGATACACTGTACAGCAAGGCTTTTTCTCTCTGTTCATTCTTGTTTGGGCACTGAGAGCTGCTGGGGACGATTATAGAAATATTACCTCTAGCCTGCGGAACTGGACATTTATATATGGGTTGAAAGACAGCAGAATTAGAGGACTGTGAAATACTGAATTTAGGAGTGATTGTTAGCAGGTAATAGGATAGAGGAACCTTGTGTCTGGCATATGATAGAAAGATGGTACATAAGGTAAAGTTGATGAAATACAGCTGAGGAATAAGACTGTGATTTACAGCAATATATATACTATTATTTGAAGTGTTCCCTTCAAAACAAGTTATTTATCTTCCAAAAGGTTGGGAATCTGGCAATGCAGATGTCAGAGCTGATGGTTGCCTGCGGTTACTCGTACACAGCTTTCACGAACTCTTCATTGCCTGTGACCAAATGCACCATCTGGGTTTTCCAGTGTATGCTACTTCTCTTTACTCATGTTCGTTTTCTGTTTTCTTCTAGTCTTCTTTTTGTTTTGGTCTCCTTAACCTACAGAGAATTCCGTTTGCCTATTCGGAACTCCATGGGTGATACTCTTTATTGTTGGTTCTTTATTAACTCCTTCCGTTGTATTTCTTTTGCTTACTTTTCAAATCTCAAAGTATTGCTCAGAGCTTTGTCCTTTGCCTTGTTCCCTTTAAGCCTTCTAGCCTGCCAGCAAGGCCAGCTGCAGTGCTCCCTTCCCCTATGTTGTGGTTTTGCTCTGGGTCAATTTGCTTTCCACCCCCCACACAATTACTACTAGTTGAGAGAAGGTTTTTGCAGACAAAAGAGAGACAGGATTTGGGGCAAATAGCATAGACATTTATTACTAGTAAAACAAAAACTACTAATAAATTAAAAACTAAACAACTATATCTACAGCAATTTCTACTCAAGTTGAAGTAATTTGACCCTGCAGGCCCTCCCATCCTTGTGGTGGCTTCAGGGTACCTGCCCAGGTTTGCCTTGTTTAATAACTCACCTCTTTCACATCCTTTCTGAAAAAACATTCCAGCCATCTGTCCCCAGGAGGCTTAATTATCCCCTTGTCCAAGTAAAAAACCCATAAACACCAAGAATACTGGTTAGAATTCAATGTTTGGATCTCTCCACAGTCTGCAGAAGGAGCCTAGGGAACTGGATGAGCGTAGAGGGCTAGTCTGTGAGTAGCACTGAGGAATCATTTGACTATATTAATATCACCATGGCTGTTCCCTGCCTTTTTGGTTAGTGATTCTAAATTTTACTAAAAATTTAACTAGAAGTCCTATGGGATCTGAGCTTTGATTTTTTGTGACTTGTAGTAACCAATGGGGAAGTCCAGCTTGGGTGCCTTCTCAGTGCTTTGCAAGCAAGGGGACACAGGAGCTCATCCAAGAGCATCAGGGAACAGGAGCTCACTCAAGAATATCCCACTGTCGTAGCCTTTACACCTGAGGAGCTTCTGTAACCACTCTGTGCTTGAGACACCAGGAGAGTGTAGCCCAGGATCATCAGTATGGCTGAGCCTCTTGTTTGCTACACCAGTAGTTCTGTGGCCCCTTTCAACTCAGTAGTATCTGAGCACTTCCCTTCATGGATATGTTTATCTTCCTATTAGCTGGCTGGGACAGGACAGTGCTGGCAATAGGACTGCTAACAGTGTGGGCTCTGAGGTGTGTAATGAGCAGGTGTGATTCCTCCAGCAGGGAGCGGTTTTATGAATACACAATGTGGATCTAACTCACGTCTGAATTATACCAGTGCAAGTCTGCTGAAGTTAACAGATTTATTCTAGACTAACATTAAGTGCACCACAGATCATATTCTCTTTCATACAGAATTTATTATACCATCAAGTTCTTCTCTGGTCAGACCCAGTAATAACTATGCCAGTTGCTGTGCAATGTGATGCAGTATGTGAAATAGCTTCACAGAGAAAATTGCTACAGTAACATACAATTAGTCTGTGCATTGACACTGAATAGCAAAAGGATGTTGAAACAAAATCCAAACCATTCAGGAAGGAAGACACTTAACATCTCTGAGAAATACCTTGCAGCAGCACTTGTCAAATTCCTTTTCAGCTGTAGTTTCCCCTCTGAGTGCATGCTGTACTACTAGTTTTTTAAAAGAAAAACCATTGCACAGAAGTGTCTTTCAGTGGATGCTAAAAATAATTCCATCATTGTCATCAGAGACTTGAAGTGCTGAATCGAAAGTAGATTAAAATATTTAGTGCCATAGAGATAATTTTCTACATTCTAAAGTTGCTGATATACATAGCAGTCCTCATTATTGAAACTTTTTGAATCTTGATACATTATCAAACACTTTTTCTTAGTTTAGATGGAAATCTAAATTTTCTTTTCAGTTATTCCAGTGCAAACAGGTATCTCGCACAGAGACAGGAATAGGATTTCAAGGTTTGAGAGCAGCTTAAGTGCTATGATATAGGTGCCTCAGCGCCATCATCAGCTAGTGGAAGAAAAGGTAAAGAAGATCAAGAGGGAAGGAATAACATCTCAAGGCTTTTCTGCAGACTCTGATTTGTCTTGGGATGCCTTGGTAGAATAATTAACCAAATTCCAATCAGATACATTTCTATGGACCCAGTAAAATCAATACATTGTCTTGACATCAGTGTAGCTTCAGATGTTGTATTGTTGATAGTACCTGAGGTTCAAGCAAGTCATGTTACCTTCCATTGTCCAGATTACGTCAGATGGTTTGTGAAGTTAAACTTGCAAGCTGGGCATATTTGATGGGAAACTATAAAACACAGTGTTACTTTCTACTAGAACCCTCTTGCAAGTATTCCAAAGTAGCAGTTTAAAGCAATCTATAAAACCGTTTCCAATTCCACGAGAACAGAAACATGTGAAATAGTGTATAGGACAGTACATCTTCATGTTCTTAACTATGTGTTATACACTTCTGTTTTCTACAGCAAAGTCAGCATGTGACTTTGGTGAAAAATAAAATACTTCCACTTGTACTAGTGATACAAAGTCATGACATATCCGCGCTCTCATTCCGTAAAGGTTCTTGCATTTTCTCAGACTAGAAGTCTTCACCGAATGAAGTGGTAATTACACTTGTCATCCTCTCACTTGGCTACAGCTGCAAAGATATAATACAGTAGCAGGCTCATGTTTAAAATGGCATTGACTCAACTGTAATTCTCAAAGGTCACCATCATTAAAATCTAGGGCATGAGTTTTACACATGTCACTAAGATCATGCAGATGAAGAAAGTAATCTACAGGGAAAGAGATTTTAGGAGCCTGTAATTCTCCTAGCTTTCAAAGCACTGATTATGTAAGGCCTAAGCTTGCGGGGTCTGCAGAAAATAGAAATATATGAAAAAGAAAGCAAAAAATTATATATGAGGTCAGTCAAGGCAAACAGCACTTGTGTTGTAAGGTCAAGACTGTCCCCGGACTTCAGTGTCTGGACTTTTCCATGTTTTCCTTCATCTAACAGAACAATATTGAGCATTATTATTCACACAGTAATGGCTTCCACATGACAGGGTAACAACTGGCAGAAATAGTTGCTGAGCATCTCTCCATCATATTTGTAAAGTCATGGCAGTCAAGCAAAGTCCCCAGTGACTAGAAAAAGGGAAATATCACACCTGTTTTTAAAAAGGGTAAAAATAAGACCCCAGGAACCAGTTGGATAGTTCTGTATCTTGTAAAATCATGGATCAGATTGTCTTGGAACCTATGTCAAGGCTTATGGGTGACAGGGAGGTAATTAGAGACAGCCAGCATGGCTTCACGAAGGACAAATCTTACCTGACTGATCTGGTGTCCTTCTATGATGCAGAAACTGTGTTTAGTAATAAGAGAAGAGCAACTGATGTAATATATCTTGACTTCTTTAAGTCCTTGGATGTGGTCCCACACAACATCTCTGTTGCTCAGTTGGAAAGATGAGGGTTTGATGTTGTGGTGAGCTGACCTTGGCCGGCCATCAGGTGCCCACCAAGGTACTCTGTCACTCCCCTCCTTGACAGGAAAGGGGAAGAAAACATAATGAAAAGTTTGTGGGTCAAGATAAGGACAACGAGATCACTCAGCATTTACAGTCTCAGACAACACAGACTTAGCTTGGGGAAATAATTTAATTCATTGACAGCGTAACAGAGTAGGGTAAACAAAAACAAGAACAAATGTAAAACCACATTCTATGAATCTGTGATAGCACTGAAAAAAAAAAAAAGGCTTGAATGTGTGTTTTTCCAGACAGTGACATTCACTCCACACTAGGCTGAGGCCAATGTATGCACTTCTCTAACTGTACAAAGGATTCAGTACACTTTGGCATCTTAGAGTTACAATCGTTTGTTTCCTTGGCATATATTGATTCCTGTGCTGTGTATTGACTATCAGGTCTCTTTCTTGTCATTTTATATGTGTTCTGTGCAATATCCAGATAAGCTTTTGTAGTGCCACCCCACCTCTGTCCCTCCAAATCCTCAATAAGCTGCCAGCACTTCTAATACTGCTTGGTTTCTCTTGGGCTACAGTATGAGGATGCACTGAATCAGTTGCTTTAAATCCATACTGGACTATTCATTGTACTGTCCTTGTTTTTCATGGGATTTTTGATTGCATATTCATCTGCATTAAAACTGAAAGAGAAAGTGTAAAGTTTTCAAATTTTAATAGATTAATAGCAGCTATTCTGTGGGAAAGTGCGCACTGTAATTGTCGGTGCAAAGAATATAGAGCTGGGAATTAAGAAGTATTTTGTCATTGATTACAAAATGGCAAGGGTGGCACAGAATGATCTGTGCGTACCTAGAGAGGGGATGTGAAGAGGAGGGGGATGAAAACCAAAGAAAAGATAGTGGTAATTGCTATAATAGCCTGTAATGATAAAGGAGGTAATCCAACAAACAGCCATGGAATTTTCTTTAAGACCCATCTCTCAGCTTGACATCACAACAGTCAGGTCAGACAAAAGTCTCAGACGGGTGGATGAAATACAGTCTTTTATGAGTAGAGGGAGGGGTTCAGAATCACCTGATAGAAATTTTGCCTCTAATTTAATTATGATCAAATTTGAGCATAATATGTTACCATGGCAATGGTCTCCTAATTACTGAATTCTCACAGGGATAGTACAAATGAAAAACAAACAAAAATTCAGCAGAAATGTTTGATCTTTTCTATCTCAAGTGCAAATGACTGGGTCTGATATAGCAGTGATTGGGAGATATTCTATGACCCATAGCATATGAGTTTCATTTAGATGATCCTCATGGTCCTGGCAGCAAAACTGAAGAGTCTGTAAGGGGAAAAGAGGAGACAGATAACAACAGCGTGCCTGAGAATGTAATCATTTATGACTTAGTGAACTAGATTCTGATCTAACTAATTCCTTGGCTTCAGTGGAATTTAGGTTGGATTTACATTGATGTAAACAGGATCGTATCTGATCCAGATCTGGATCACTGAACCTTATATAGCTACGAGAAATATATCTGGCATTTCCTGTAGTGTGAGGTATATTATACCACTGTAGTATTTGCTAAATCAAATCACTTGAAGCTTAGCCTGTTTTGGAAGGGCAGTTAATAAGGAAAGAGGATTTTTATTAATGTCGTGTTTGATGTCTTTCTTTCAAGGATAACTTCCAACCTCCGTCAGATTGCGGTTTCACTCTAATTTAAATCATTAGATTCAGAGGAGGACGAGGTAATCCATCTTGAAGAAAAAAAGTAATCAATGCAAGTAGGTGTAATTAGTAGTACTTTCCTCTGGTAAGTCAATGGTGTAGAAAGAACTGAAAAACCACTGCAGACTGCATTTGTTCTTCCTAATGTATTATGACTCCCTCACAGCTTTTATAATGAAGTTGTTTAGATCTCCTCTAGGACTGATGTGTCTTTTTTTCTGGTTAAACAGACTGACAAGCTCTAATATGCCATGAATAATTATATCTGTCAAGAAAGATCCAGACACACAGGCTCATGTGGGCAGCAGGAGTTTTAATTTTCTTATTTGTTGAAAACCAAAATAAGCTTTTGATGAAGTGCTTACTTCACACTTCATGTTTTTACTGAGTTTATCAAATATATTTATAGGTGTAAATCCTTGGGGATATTCTGTCTAAACCTGAACTTGCTTCCGGTCCCTGGGAGAGCAGGTACAAAGATTTGTGTGCTATATATGTTGTTGATTGCTCTTTTGCATTCATTCTGATTTGCCAAGAGAGTACTTTTTCTTTACAAGTTTAGTAATATAAATTAGAAAAAGGAAATAGTATGCCAAAAGATGAGAACGTGACTACTCCGTGTGTTTAAGTTTCTCCACCAGTCAGAATATTTGTTTCATAAACCTGAGCTGGTAGGAATACACATAGCATAAATCAGCATTTGAAATGAAAAATAAAATACCAAACCTTTTAATTCTTTCTGGAGTGCATCTTTTCTGGATGTTGGTGTAGAAGCAGACGTTTGACCAATACTATCTTACACAGATTAGCACGGATTTTGCCTGATGGTTTTACATATTCTTAGTGGTTCAGAATACTTTGTGTGGGATGCCTGGCAGTTTCCACCCACTTCATTTTCCTCCCCCTCTACATCTTGCTGGAATTCTCCTTCCAGTGTTACCTTAACTTGTCCCGCCTAGAGTATTGCCTCTATAAATTGTATCAGAACAGTATCTGGGCAGGTCTTCAGAAATGCCCAGTGTCATGTGCTTAGGGAAAAGCGTAGGAACGTGGCGCGTACGTGTATAGAGTAGCCTTTACAGCTACAAGAAAAAAACCACAACAACCATAAGGAAAGTGCCTTCCAGGGATTTTTCCATATAAAGAGGCACAACTCTCCTTCTTGCTGCTGATCAAAGGTCTCCGTGGCTCAAGCTATGTTTTGTTAGAGCTGTGAGGAATCACAGTGGCATAACTCTGACACTGGATCACAACTAAAACACAGTTGCTTCTGGTGCTGAGGTCTGAGCAGTAAATACAAGTATGGAATCATCCCCATCACCAGACATCAGCTGTTGTGGCACTGACCCCTTGGTAGCATCCCTCTTGCCAGACAAGTGTGTTTGGCACCAGGCAGGGCAGGGAGGCTGTACACTTGCACACCACCACTTAGGGCGCTGTGTGTTTCTGAATCAGAAAGGTACAGCAGGTGAAAGCTTATGAAAGGCTGTTCAGATCACTACTGAGCTGGAGTCTTTGCTAATTTTCCTGCAGAAAACCCCCATTCCTTTCCTTGTGCCAGATGTTGAGTTTCTGGAGAGCCTTCCGCAGCTCGAACAGCTGCCTTCCCCTGCAGATAAGCTGTTTGAGTCACAACACTGTTCCATGTCAACCAGTGCCTTCCTTTTGCTTCTGTACCTGTTCATTTGGCATGCTTTGTAGGCAGAAACCTTTTCAGAGTCAACAAGAGTATTTATCAGTAACTCCAAGCCAGCTAAGAGATAGAAATACTGTCAATACTTGTGCATGGATCCCTGCTTGATTTGCCAGAGATAGTGGACTCTAACAAAGGATACCTGCAGTAACAGCCACAGTCAGCTTCTGGAAAGGATGAATCAAAGTTTCTTGATTTATATGGATACAAGTGTTATAAATCTACCAGCCTAATTCTGAATGGCTAATTACCAGTGGTATGATACAGACTTTTAATAAGTGAAAATTCTCAGAATCCATTGACTCCCACTGGACTGGAAAGTGTAGAGGTACTAATAACTTTGGTGACTGGAGTATGCGATAGAGGATACATCCCCTTCATGCAGTTTTCATGACTCCCAGTGTGTCATCCACAATTTTGACACCTTTCATCATTATGAAGAGGCCATTTGACTGGACAAGTCCCTCATCATAATCTGTACACTGTCTTTCCGCAGAGGATCTTTTAAAGATCCTAAGTCATTTAGAGGGAGGAAAAAAAAAGGAGGTTCTTTTCACACTGAAGGACATTTAGATGGTGTGTCACATCACTGGAGCCATCATGCTGATTCCTAAATAAAGTGGAGCTTCCTTCAAGACAGAAAGGTGATCATCACTGCTCTCTTTTTCTCCCCATAAATCAAAGAATTGTAGGGGGGTTTGGGTTGGAAGAGACCTTGAAGATCATCTAGTTTCAACTCTTCTGTCATGGGCAGGGACACCTTCCACTAGACAAGAATTGCTCATGAATTCTACAAGCTAATATCTTGAATTCTTCTAGATGGAGGTAGCTTTTTACATAAAGATGATCATATATATATTGTGTGCGTATGTGTGACTAGAGAAAAGCAATAATTCTGGCAGGGTTAAAGATTGTTTTCTAATTCGTGATACAATCTGTATTTGTCCTCACGATGCAATCACCTTCATTTTTAGCTGTATTTCTTAAGAAATAGGGCCTAAATAACTTTATTGCCTGTCTGACTCCCTGCACATGTATTTTTAAGCTGGTTTGGCCAGTTTTGGGTGCTTGATGGAAAGCAGAAATCTCAAAGATACCAAATTCCTAGAAATTTTGTGGAAATCAGATAAGAAGAATTACACTGATGCCCATTGTTTTTGTCAGGCAGGGCAGCCCAAATATGCGTGATACCAACCAACCGTCAAAAAGCCACCATTATCACATTCACTGTTTCGGAAATAACTAATCAAAAAACACGTCCAGAAAGCTGTGTTACTGCCATCCTTTTGGTCAGGTATCTCTGTAGTTCTGTGCTTTCTCTCCTTGTTTCGTTTGAAGGACCCTGGACTTTTGCAGAAAGCTGTCTCTTGACCAGCCTTCCTACCCTGCCACAGCAGCACCATGGTGTGTTTGGATGGACAGTCACAGGGGGATGCACAACTGCTGGTCCACGCTACCCGTCCTGCCTCACACACTGGAATAAAAACTTATTCAGGGTGCATCCTCAGTCTTAGCAGATATATCTATCTAAAAGACAAAGATCCTGAATTATTGCAATTTGGGTCCTTCGAGAATGGAACTAAAACATGCAACAGATATTGAAGAACTCCCATTACTGCCACCAAAACCATTTCCTTTTGCAAGCCTGAAACATTTGAACTCAGTCACGCAATTTTAATTGCCACCACAGAACTCTGCGTGCCTTGCTGGTCTCTTTTTTTTTTTTTTCTTTTTTTTTTTTCTTTTTTTTCTTTGTTTTTTTTTTCTTTTGCTGCTCCATCTGTCCCACAACAAAGTTTTTACTAAATCTTGCAGATCTCACATACACATATTCCTAGCTGGAAGCAGGATTGAGAAATGAAATACATACGGTTGTGTGTGCTTAGTCACAAATCTTTGTGCTCAACTTTGTTTTTATTATTTCAGAGTTCACTGTTTTAATGTACAAATTGAGCACTGTTCCTTTCATCATTTCATTACCTTTAATTATCGTCATAATCATCTGAATATGGAGTCCTGTTATCAGATGCTCTTAACTAATTAATTCTGTAAATTACTTGGAAAATCTAGGGTGAAAGTTGCTATGCAATAAATATTATTATTTATTTTTCTGGCTCCCAGTGTATACCAGATAGATTATTTTAAAAGCATCATGTCCCAAATAAGGAGAATATCACTTTACTCCTCTACTAGACACTGTGCAATTACACAGAAGCTTTGGGGGCTTGTAACTGACAGTTTTACTACCATGAATTTAAAAAAATGAAGAGTGTGAATTCCCTGCTGCCTGGCATTTTTCTGTGAGGTCAGGCCATCTTTGGCCCAGAAGATCCCAATGAAGCTGGGTCTGTGGGTTCCCTTCAGGGAGCAGTCTGGTGTTTTGGCTATGAATCTTTGAGTAGATACAGACTGGACTGGGTAAGGAGAGGAACACAGGGAAATTTGAGCATCTACATCCAACCCCCCTGGTTTATATGGGTTATGAACTCTGCTTTTTAGGACAGTCTGGCAGGGCTTGCGGAGTTCAGACTTGACTGATGGGGGAAGGTCAGGGATGGTCCAGAAGAAAGTTGATAGAAAAGGTATAGAAAAGATGAAGACAATCTGATCCTTCTGTCAGTGATCCTTCTTCAAGGCTACCCTTTCCCTGCCTTACTCTTGCTCTTCTTCTCTGGCTTCATTTGTAATATTTCTGGGTTTTTTTCTGGCTGCAGTTGCATGTTCCTCACTGACTGCATCCACAAACCCTGCTCGTTTGTTTTTCTCCAGTGAGGCATCAAATGCTGATTAATCTCAGTGTTTCCCCAGCATCTAAAACTTTCCTTAGGAGCCAAATACTGCCCACACTGTGCACAAAACCGCTGCTGACATCAAGAGTTACGTTGTGGATCAAGGTGAGTATTGATAATACAGGAGTTTTACTGCAGATCAAGGGCACTGGAGAATTTCTCTGTGGGAGTTTCTGCACATTTCTTTCCAAATGGTTACACTGGCAGGGAGGTAGGCTGCTACATCCATAACAGCAGGCACAGATCTGTCCCTGTCATGGTTTGATCACTGGAACTGAAGAATAAAGAAAGTCCTGCCTGGCTTCCACTATTAAAGTTATCCTCAAGTATTAAGGTATCTTTTTTTCAGAAAATGAGTTGTAAAATTCCAACCTAACTAAAGTTTCAGAGTTTCATAGTTGTTTTCAGTGGAGTCGGGGCTTCATCCTTCATGCTGTCCAGTGATGAATTAAATGATTTTGTCCTGTAGTTTGGATATCAGATTGGTAAAAATATGAAGGGCCTTAGGAACCCTTAGGATAAAAGTGATCAATCCAGAGTTCTATGCATTAAAAAGAATCAGTGAAATTTAAGCCTGAAAGTTAAAAATATCCAGTCATTATTAATTTAAATCATGTTGATAAGTAATTTTACTTCTACTTCAAAAACGTATTTTTGAAAGAAGTTCCCTCACAGTAGACTGAATAGCATGTGTTCTGTTAGCATTCCTAAAGCCCTGCAGCCAGTTATTCATCCCATTGTTTAATTTACAGCCTGTGGTTTATGATGGGTCCATTCCAGACTGTACATCATTCGTCTAGAGGGTAGAGGAGGCTCTGAGACTATGAAGGGAATCAAAATAAACCCTCTTTATCACATGTAATACTTGAGTTACAGAATAAAATATATTTTTATGATAATCTCTTTAATTAAACCAAAGAATTTTGTCACCCTCATGGAGTTGTGCCAGTTGGTGCCTGTTGCAGAGAATCAGCTAGTTTTAACAGGATTGTCCTTAAAAAAGCCAGGCAGTATTTTAATACAGCTGCATTCTAAACTCAATTTCTTCTGTTTAAAAAGAGATAGAAGGGGTATAAATTTTAGAGCAAATGTTTCCAGTATGAAGCTGGTGTAAATTGTTTTGCTCAGAGAATAACTACCAATGTTTGAAACAAAATTTCATATATAGTTGAAATGTGTATTTTCGGGATACTTGAAGGTTATAAAAAAATCCCCTTTCTACACCGAACAGTTGTTCTAGTTCTCTGACAATGCATATGTGAAATTATTGTTTATTACTTTGATCACAGCGAAGCCCTTGATAATATATATAGATATGTGCATGTGTGCACCGTCTTCATAAGCCACTGATCTTCGTTTCTAAATCGTGCCGTGCTCACGTTTGTTGAACAATATTATAAGAAAATTATTACTTTATTTTGACATTTTTCCTAGGAAGCTCTCTTAAAGTTCTTCAGCGAATGTCAAGAGCACTTACTGGAAGTAATGGAAAGAACTTTAGAAAACTCATCTTTTGCGATAATCTGAGCTTTAAAGTCTCCTGTTTCATGCCGAAGTGTTATCTGAGTGCACTGTCACTCTCCCGAGCTGCCACATGCTAAGGGAATCTTCAGCTAATATTGGACTTGCATTAGTGCTAGGAGGGTGTGCTTCCAGAGTACATTATTAAACAACCTAAGCACCCGGCTTCAGGGATCTGCACTAAGAGCGCTATTTTGGGGCTTGATTTTAAAACTTTCATGGTGAATTTTTCAAGGTCACGGATGTCACTGAGTGGCATAAATAGGAGCTGATACCTTACTTCTTTTAGGATGTCTGAAAATCTCTCTCTGGGCACGTGTAGAGATACCAATAATCCAGTGGCAGTTTCACACATGGGCAGTTTGTGGGCCTGTGTTGATGAAGTATGACTTGCAGAAATAGATATGCCTCTCTCAAATCTTTTCTGCCTTGTGCACTTAACAATAACTGCTGTATAGCCTGGTACACTGGTTTTCTTCTGTTTCTCCTGCACTGAAGAAAACCACAATAAGCTGAAGAAACCCACAATAATAAAGAATAATTCTGATACTTTTTTTTTTTTTTTTCAGAAAAGCTGGGGCACCCTTTTCATTCTAGCAGAAGCCTTTTTATTTATTAATTTTAAAATAGCCTATTTTCCAAGATGAAAGTTGAAGGACAGAAATTATCACTTTAATGTATGATGCCAGTAAAGGCAATAGCTCCTGGTAGGGAAAAAAAAAGTTAAGATCAGGAATTAGGAAAAATCAAAATCTTTGATTGCATTGTTTTTTCTGTGTCTGGAGCACAGTATATATTTGTACACATTTGTCTAGCTGTAACAAGGCTATATATTCAGAGAGATATACAAAGCTACATTCAGAATAATAGGGTGAAAAATTGACATCAGAACATGTATAAATGTCTTTATGATCTATTAATATTTAGGTGTAGTTTATAGAGTTTTCGATATGTATTACGTGCTACAGGTTTATAACATAAAATGTAGAAGAAAAAAAAAGAAAGTGATAAATGAGACTCATCATGAATATTTTCTTTCAGACATGGGCTTCCAAAGGGACTATACTAATTAGTACTGAGATTTTTAGGGTTGGAGGCGTTATGGATAGACAGACAAACATACACACAGCTACATTGCCATTCCATCATGGTACTTTTGTGAACAAAATGCAGCATTGCTGAGGGGTGTCTTGACAGATTCATAGTTTTGATTTTCTTTTAGTGGCCTCTTCAAGTGTTAATAAAAATATAAAAGTTTTATGTCTGTTGCAGAATTATTTGGAGTGCAGCCGTCTGCTATTGTGCTTCCGAGAATGTCAAATAGAACCTGAAGGGAAAGGTCATGGAGCCCAGCTCACACAAATCAAATTTCTGTGCCAAAGGGAATAAGGTTTTCCACCTGTGCAGGGAGATTTTACACTCAACTGCACCCATGGTTTTCACCAAAGGAAATCAGTCAGCTTCGTATACGTGGTGGATGGGGCGGGGGATGTAGGTATTAATCACTGTGACAGACATCGTGTCAGTCACAGCTGTCAGATAGAGTTGTCACCAGTTGATATTGTGCTTTGGAGGTGTTTAACAGAAATGGCTTTGTTAAAACTTTAAAGGCAGAAAAAAAATTAAAAGGAGGATGGGGGCAAGGAATGGGTAACAAGGGAAAAACTGGAGAACTAGTTCTGTACTGTGCAGTGCCTCTGTTTGATGGCACCTGGGGGGGCAACATGCTCAGAAGTTGATCCAAAGACTTGAATTAGTTTATTTCAGTTGCTGCCAACATGAAATTTCCCCATTTCTTTCTCTACAGTAAATAATTAAAATCATTAATGCTTGTTGCCATTGTGCTGCACCACATCGTGTCACATTCCATAAGCACTTTGCTCTGAAATAATTGAATTGTGTTTTTCCAGAGACTTACTCGTTCACAAACCTGGGTCACGTATAAACAGAAAAGAAAGGGACAAAACCCTACCTCAGATGTCCATGCTGTGCAACTCCCTGGTGGCTCTGGGAATTAAATGTCCCTTGGAGGTCGGAATCCAGACCCACGTTAGCATTCAAAACAGCAAATTTTTAAACTTTTCACAGGATATTAATCTTTCTCCTTGACCACTAAGAGCACATACCTGGTCCTGTCACATGGTCGAACTGCATGGAACTTGAGTGCTTCACAATTGCAAAAGGATGGGCTCTGGATTGTCATGGCTAATAATACTGTAAAAAATATATAAACCAGACTATTTCCCCGGCTGCTATAAATAGTCAGCTTTGCTGATCAAGCTGGGGATCTGTCAGCCCTGTCTGTTTGTGTACAGCTAAGTCACAACAGTGCTGCAGTTTGGACAAGATTTTTGAAGGGCGTAAGCAAAATAGAGACTATTTGTTCATTTTATTTTTAGGGAGAAACAGACAAAGATCAGGTCTATATTTCAAAGCTTTTTCTAATAAAAGTATATGAAAAAAATCCTAACAACAGTATCTGACAGAGCTGTGCTGGCAAAATCCTGAGTTTATTTGCTATTTCAGCAGCCAAAGGCACCTGTTGCTGATGTACTTTAGTTTCGGGAACTGCTTTACACAAACAATTCAGAAATTTGCCTGTGTTACTTGTAGCTAATCATGTCTGGTTTGGACAAGACTGAAGTGTGTGGTTTTCTGTTCCACATATATATATATGTGTATATATATATATAAATTTGTCTCCATGTGTTACTGTATGAAAGAATCACAAAACAGACACAGGAGAGAGTGTATGCAGGGAAACCAGCTAAACTCTCTCTTTACCACATAGTTCCTTGGGGCCTCAAGTCAATAAACTGCGGACATCAGAGAAGTGCACCACGTTTCTTTCAAGAAGGATAATCTTAGGTGTAATAACAGCTGTGTTTCTTAAATGGAGGCGGGGGGGGGGGGAACAGGGCAGCAAATCAGAGTTTTTTCTGTTTCTCCAGGCCTTTTATACATAAGGGATGGCACCCAGCTGCTTTTGCTGAGTCTGTGCAAGTTGGACACTTCTGAAAGGAGACTTGTAATCATCCAAGTGGCATAGGCATTGGCTAAACCACAGCTACTGGGATATCCTGGGTGACTACAAATGAGTTTTAGGGTTTGTATAGCATACATTTCAATATAGAAAATGGAGAATTGAAAGCATCTTTTGACACTTAGAAAGAGGCACACATTTTCAGAACTACTGACTTCTAACATGTCTTATTTAGAAAAGAGAGAGATTCGGGCTCACAGTTCATTAGGAATTAGGTTGAAGTTTTAGACACACATGTTTAGAAACATTCGATGAGTGTGATTCGTAGCAACTTGAAATCAGAACACAGGTGTGCCGTTCGTTGCTCAAGCCAGTGGATTTTCCTGCCTCACATTAAGGTGCTGCACCCTGTTAAGATACAGTGGAGGTGGGTTATCCTCAGTCATTTAGCTGGAAGAGAACTTAGAGAAGCCACCAGTGCTGTCAGAATGGCACAGCAAAGTCATTTAAGCATCCTCCTGAAAATTAGGAGAGTTGCAATTATGGATTTCCAAACATGTGAACCCAGACCTTAGGGGCTGGAAGCACAATGTGGATGACTGCAACATCTCACCAGAGTGGCAAGGCTCACAGTCAGTTTTTATATTTGGGGAATTTCTGAGAGAGAAGGAGGTCTAATGAACCATTGTTTATTTGTTTGTTTATATGCCTAGACCAGAAAGGCCAGCAGTTCAACAGCTTGAGCCTTGAAAGGGTACCATTGCCTCCAGTGTGTAGCATCAGAGTAGTTAAAGGTGTTCCTTTTCAGTAAGCCCATCAGAAAATTCAGTCTCTCCAGGGCTGCAGGAAAGTTTCCTTAGTTGGGCACTGTAAAGGCTACTTCCCCATGTTTCCCATTTTAGAACTTAAATGTGCTGTTTAAATTCACCCTCTGCCAGATACTCTGGTTTTTTTCTGCCTTACTCTCTGTTTAAGACAATGATTTGTCATAAATTGTCAGAGTCTAAACAGTGATACTGTGCCTTGATTTTATCAGACTGTGATTCCCTTTTATTAAGTAATGAACACCATGGGTAAAAGTCTGCATATCATCCTCTGACGGTGACCTGGACCTTTTTAAAAGCTTTACTTGTAGGGCGTTCAGTTCAATCAGATGCATACTGATGAAAAAACAACCACCCAGAGCTCTCGTTGACTCTGTACAGGCAAAGCTTGACAGCCCAGCATCAAACAAAAATTGATTTCAAACCCAAAAGTCAATATCTTGCTTTTGCAAAGGCACTTTGGCACTTGAGAGGAAAGTTTGCAAGTAATGTACACACTTGATGAACAAAATACAGAGGAGATGGCTTGTTTGGACTTGATTTGGTGCACCCGTGGTTTTCTATAATCAGTAAAGCCAATGAAGTGTTGATCTGTGCAGCTAGAGGGGAGCTTCAACTTGTTTTACATGTGCACATGTAGCATCCAAGTGAGCCTGATTTTTAACATAATTAATCTAAACAAATGAAGATTCTTAAGTACAAGTATGACCTGGTAATGTTCCAGAATGAAATCTCAATAGTTTATAAAGCTTAGACTTGCCAATCAGTAAAAAGGTGCCGTTTTATCTGCTTCCTGATTTTGAGGTCCTCCATTTCCCCTTGCTGCTTATTACTCTCTGTGAGATGAAGAATGATTGCATTTTTTGCACGTTGTATGCTGCTGGAAGTCAAGTTTATATTTTGATAGTTACGGAGTCTTTTTGCACAGGTTCTGGTATGTGTAGCTTTATTCTAGCAATGTCTAAAATAGCTATGGATAGTGTCTGCAGACATTCACAGGGACACAGAGTAGTGTTGTCATGAAAATTCACTACAAGTTTTATGTTCTGCAACTTTTTTTGGTGCTCACTTATTGTAGCACTTGTTATTGCAAATTCAATGTCTGAGTCGCACATTTAGGTGAACGCTCAAAGCTGTTTACGTCTGTATGGGCAGTGTTCTTCTATTAAATAGTTTCCAATGCTAGTGGGATTTTTCTGAACAAAAGACTGCACCAACTTTGCAATACAAAGGTGTGCACAGGAGGTTTTTTGTCAGGCTTTAATCGTCTATAATTGGTTGCATGTTTGTGCATACAGCATTATAAAGTATCGATGAGGTACAAGGCTGTGAAGATTGGGATTCAAAGAGTTCAACTTCAAGAAGACTCTGAACCAGAATACTCTCTAGAACCAGGACATACTCACTCATGATTCTCACTGCATGAACGGAGGACTATGCTTTCCTCTGGTGAGAATCCTTAATCAAATGGCAGCTCCCTAGTATTCTATTACTTAAAATAAAATAAAGTGTAAAACATCAAGGTAGTTTTCCCATTGTCGTTTTGTTACTTAATAGAGATTTTACTTCAGTTCTGTTTTCCTTTTATGTTTCAGTGCCATTTTGGGACTTAGCATTTTGAAAGCCAGTGGCACAAGATGTTGCTACAGAAAAAGGTGTATTCCATGATATGGTGCAACCCCCTTGATGGTAGGAGAAGCTGGTATTAAGTCAAATTCAGTGGATAGACTTCTTAAGGAGAGATTCAGTCACTCAAGTTGTAACGCTGATTCTAGTTTTTAACTGTTAATGAGAGAAAACAGTTATCTCTGCTCATATAAATCATCTGACTGAGTGGCCTATTTCACTCCATTTCTATCACCATCCTGTGCAGTGGCTTCCTCATTGGACTACCTGACTGTCCTGTGCAGAGACTGTTGTCAGAAATTCCCTGAAGGAGGAAATCCTCCGTAGTTTGCGGAATATCAGCAAACTACCTGTGCCTCCTACAAAGGTGCTGGGTAAGACCCAGTTCAGTCTTTCATAGTCCCCCTGACCTTAGGTGGCTCATCAGATTGAGGAGTGAAGCTCCCATAGCCAGAACAGGGTGATTTAAGCTGGGTGGTGGTTCCTGTTCTACAGCAGATTGAAATATGGTCCTGGAGATGAAGCAAGGCTCTTAGCTGCTCTGTCAGTTGAATGCAAAGTTCATTATTTTAAAAAAGATTGTTTCCTCTGCAAGGGCTGGCAGCATGGGGGGTAGGAGGGCGGGGGATTTTTCTGTGTGTGGGTACAAGCACAATTGCCCAAAGTCACACTACCGAGTTAGTCATCACAGCTACTGTGGAGCTTGAGTTCAAGGGAGCACTGAGTGATTCATTCCACCTGGCACTGTATACAGTGAGTAAAGAGAAATATTTCCTGTACCTAATCCAGACACCAGTCAGGCATCAGGCTGTCTGAATATGAGCAGACATACAAATGACAAATGTGTGGAGGAACAGGAGAAGCGGGGAAAAAAAAAAAAGAGAATGTCTTTTTCACTCAGAGGTTAGCACATTTGCCCTGAACACAATCCCAAAACCTAATGAATCAGAAAGCGTAATTGTTACATAGACTAATTGCAAAACAGAACTACTCATTAAAGATTAAGGGAGAGAAAAGGAACATGAGGTTCAGACCTTTTATTGAAATTTTGCCATATTAGCTTCTCATTGGTAATTTTTTATGGTTCACATTTATTCAGTTCTTCATTCACAGGATTCTGTCAAGGCTCTCTAATGTGCACCAAGTACAGGCTTCATTAACTGTGTTATCTTTCAGCTCTGCTTTATCTGTGATTACCAGGCTGGTGTTAATCAATGACATTTTAATGTAAAAAAACCCCAAACAAACAAGGAAAAAACCAACAAAACAAAACCAACAAAACAAAACAAACAACCAGCCATAAAAGCAACTTGATTTCTATCGGTGATTTTTTTGTATTCAGATTTCCAAAGTTTCATTGCATTTGAATACAGACATTTTATGTTAGACACACTTTGGATACCCATTAGAGAAAATGAGGCCTATGGGGCATTCATTAACTTCTGGGCTATTTAGACTTTCACAGTTGCCAGCCTATCTTCTAGAAATGTTGAACTTTATTTCTGGGATGCTCTTTCATTGGCACCTGATGTCTAAGACTGGGAGGGCTCCTTTGCTATTGACAGGTCTCTTTTGCTGTCCCTTCAAGGCAGAAATCATCCTTAAACTGTGTTGCTTGACTCTGAGAACTGTTAAAAATTTGGATAGGTGTTTTACAAGATGTTTGTTTTATTCCTTCGTATTTTGTTAGTTTGGCTGATCCTTCTGAATAACATATGTCAGGTTTTTCATTGGAACAACAAGTAGAGAGGGGATGATAAAGTCTGTGTCTTTTTAGAAAGCAAAGAGGAAAATGCCTAGAGTGAAAATTTTGAAAATTAACTCTTTTGGAGTAAGCTAAGATAACTTAAAAATAGTGACAGTTAGCCATCTTACACTTGGCTAGGAAAGGTCTTGGGGGATCTTATACAGTCTGTGCAGTGGCCACGATGTCCTGCTCCTTTATAAAGTCTTCTGAATTCATGTGGTGCTGTTGTCCCAGTAAAGGCTTGCTGGTAGATATAGGAAGCTATATCAGACTTTCCCTGTGTCCTACCTGCAGGGTGGGATCTGTAAAAATTCAATGCTGCCTAAAACCTATAAATAAACAGTGTTCATATATAATATACAGCAGGATAACAGAGCATCTTCCTAGTATGTAGGATCCATGCACTCACATGGTGTAAAAGAGCTATTGCAGCCAGCATTAAGGTTCTTCTTCCTGTAGGGAAATATAACCACACAGTTTATATCACTCAAACGTTGTTGATCTAGTTAATAATCTCAGAATCATGGAATCACAGGTTTGGGTTGGAAGGAACCTCTAAGATTATCCAGTCCTTACCCCCCTACCATCTGCATGGACACCTTTCATTAGACCAGGTTGCTTGAAGCCCCATCCAACTTAACCTTGAACACTTCCAGGAATGGGAGATCCACAGCTCTTCCAAACGTGTTCAAATAAGGAGACAGTTGAATTTTTAGGAAATTGAGAAAGAATCCATTTTATAGGCTTCCATTATCCTTTGCAAATCCCTTTGCAAAGATCCTAGGATCTTTGGTGACCACAGAGAGTAAGAACCTTAATAGGTCTTTTTGCATAAAAAAAAAATCTTTAAAGCTGTAGTAATTTTTCGTAAGAAGATTTCATAACTTGTGCTTTTGTCTACACTTTATTTCTAATGTCCCTTAACTTGAGAAGAAGACAATAAAAAAGGGATTGTAAGGCAATTACTAATTGTAGTCAAGATATAATAAATTCAGTAATGCTCAGACATGACATAAGTGTTCAGAATTTGTATATGAAGGAAATTAAAAACATTCTGGAAGGAAAAGCTACCTGAATGTCAGAAAAAAAAGAAATACAAGCTATAAAATCCTGTGAAAAATCACATACACCAGAGTAAGATACATGTGCTGTCTTTACTTAGCAAAGAAATCACAGAGGATATGCAAATAGGGAATGAAAATGACACATTTTTACTTGATTCGAAAGCATTATCCATAATAGCATCTGCAATGTGTCTGCAATAATAGGGTGTAAATTGGAATTTACATAGCAGATCTTTGAAAGCAGGCTATGACTCACAATGTGAAAATGGTGTCTCCAGTAGGCAAAGTCATCTGATGGCAGGAGAACTTCACAGAGCGCCTTTTGCATATTCTAGGGTCTACCCATTTACCCCCTTTCTTGATTGCACAGAGTGTTCATCTCAGGCATGTAATGACAATTTGAATGGCTGGTCTTGGGAACCTCTGGTATGTTGCTTCTGAAAAGACAAATCATTTTCTCTGGGCCGAATTATGTTCTTGTGAATGGTGATAGACTGACAGCCCTAAAAGCTGGAAACCCTCTATTTATGTTCATCTCCCTCAACCTGGATTTAATAAACTGTTCCTGTCTTGATTCCTGTCTGTTGAGTGGGGAAAGGGTCACTAATTTAACTGAGCCAGCAGTAGGATTCTTCCACTGTTCTTTTTATTACATCCATGGTCAGGGTTTCAGTTAAACACCAGTCCCCAGTGGGATCCAGTCCAAGGATGATTGGTCATTTTGGTTTGCATGGTGCTGCAGAGGCGAGGTCAGACCTAGTTTAATTCTGATATTTCTTGTCTATATTCATTACTATTCCCTTTAATTTGCTGGCTGATGTGCAAAATTTGTCAGAGCTAGTGTTAATTCAGACTCCAGGATGGCATTATTAATTTTGGTTGAGCTTTGGTAAGTCAGACTTTTGAATAGTTTGTTAGATTGCCATGAAGAGTCTGTCTGTCCAAATATAGATGACAGCTATAGACGTCTTTTTTTGAGCCTATTGTTTTCTGATAATACTGACGCAAAATAGAGAAAACATCACTTTTAAGGTATTTGTCTGACCTTTCTCAGGGTATAGGGTAAAATGGATTGAGATCCTAAAACCACTCAGTTCTCCCCATGGAATATATACCATTGGTCTCTTGTCTAACCTGACAGAGCCAGAGGTAGATACACGTTAAATCAGAAAAATGGCACCTTTGTAATTAACACCAATTTTTTTGCTAGACCACCACAAGCCACCCTGAGGTTCTGGTGTCATCGGCCATAGTTAATGATGAGGTAGTCTGAGTCAATGCAGGGTGAGGAGGGAGAGAATGGCTTTGTGTCACACATCTCCATATTTTATCTAGTGTGTCTAACTATCTCAGAAGGTACTATCTGAGATACTGTAAATGTTTTTTATGTTCCTCTCCTGAATCCAAGTCCTAATCCAAATTTCAAAAGTATCAATAAATGTTTGATGCCGTTCATTGTAATTTACGACTGCATACAGTTAACTCAGTTCTGAGGCCTTTAATTAGAGAATAAATGCATGCTATTTTTTTGTGATACAGAAGTCTGTTTTGTAAGTATTAGATTAATAGGATAGACATTATTTTCAAGGAAGGCATCACATAGGTATTGTGTATTACAGAATCACAGGGTCATAGAATGGGTAGAGTTGGAAGGCACCACAGTGCATCGTCTGGTCCAACCTTTCTTCTCCAGCAGGGTCATCCTAGAGCACATGGCACAGAATTGCATCCAGAGTATCTCCAGGGAGGAGATACCTCTACAACCTCTCTGGGCGTTATGTCCCAGTTCACAGTATTAATGACTTTTGAGCATAAACCTACTGAAATCAGAGAGGTGTATGTTTCCTGTATCCCATATGCAGTGTGCTGAACTTTCAATCTCCCTCTAGTTCCATGAAATAGTTTTGTTTTCTTCATTTCGAGAAAACATGAAAAAAATCTTTTATGGTTAGTTAAAAAAAAAGTAAAAATATGAATGTAATCAGCACTAGATTGGTCTTTCCTAAATATTTGCCTTCCTCAATCTACCTCCCCTAGTCTCCTGGCTAAGAAATACTTGGAGTTTTACTCAAAGTAGCCATATCCCTGATCTTTACATCTTTCTTCACCGTATGTTGTTTCATTTTCCTGACACCTTAGTTTTTATACCACATGCATTTTTTACTCAGTTTGAGTACGTCTCTTGCAGTACAAACTGTTGGATTTTGTTAAATTGTATAACCCTGACATGCTTTTATGGCGTTCCTTAAACTCAGTCTATGATTAAATATATTCTCAGTCTTTTTGTTGACTTAACTATTGAAAGTACTCGGGCAAAACAGGCAGAACAGACTTCTCTGGGAGCTGTATATCCATCATAAAATGGCTCTAATATGTTATCTATCCAGACTGGTGGTATTTTTCATGCTTTATCACAAATCAGTGTCACAGATAGATTGCAGTTTCCAACCTGCAGTTGTTCATTGGAGTTAACTTGGCTGTCAGGACAGCCTATCTGCAGTGCTTTAAACTTTCATAACTTTTGTGCATGAGACTGAACTATTTTTCTAGCTGGCTGAGGGATCAATGCTGTGTCATTAAAACATATGGAACAAGGCTGTGTTACCCTTTTGAGTTTGATTTAGGATATATGGCATCCCAGGCTTCGTACTTTTTAGAAGTGCCTGCACATAAGTGAATGCGGTATGGAACCACTTAAATCATGAACCTTAAAAGTATTTTACTTATGTTTTAGATCATCCTCCAAATCTTCAAAATCATTCAAGACTTAGAACTCCACCACCTCCAATATCACATGCTCACACCCCAAATCAGCATCATGCGGCCTCCATCAATTCCCTAAACAGAGGGAACTTCACTCCACGCAGCAACCCCAGCCCAGCTCCTACAGACCACTCTCTTTCTGGAGAACAACCAGCCACTACTCAAGAGCCAGCCCATGCTCAGGACAACTGGTTACTTAACAGTAACATCCCACTGGAGACAAGGTTTGTTGCTTTCTTTAGTACTTAAAATGTTCTGACTGTGTGTGCTAAGGATGTTATGGAAAATACACACATCTGTAGAGCTAGCCTTCTAGTTTGTGAACTGGTGTTTGACTAATGTATTTTGAGTTGTTTTTATTATTCCTTGTGTTTTTTTATTTGGACCAGGAGAAGAGGAAATTGCTCTTCTTTCATAAACTAAAAATATTGTCTTTAACAGCTGTTCATAAGGTTATTTTCCTAATTTAAAATTGGAATCAGGATCATAGATTAAAATGTTCTTTGTTTTCTTTCTTTTATTTTCCTTTAATGTCTTTTCTTCCTATGTGGTAGGATAAATCAATATCCTATTTAAAAAACTGAAATCAGTCAGTATATTGAAAAGATTTAGCTTTCTGGCTGTGCCTCATCAAGCAGGTACTTTCGCAGTACATCATTCAGGAAAAGTTGATCTTGTTTTACCTAATAAGCAGAGGTCAGCTGCTGCGTTTTATTGTCTTACAACATTGCTTCAGCAAGCAAGAAACACTGGATAGCAGGGCATCAGTCAGTTCAGGGTGCTTCCATTTAGCTCCTAAGTTCTGTTCCACCTAAGCAGCACATGAAGGGTGTGATAAGTGTGCACTGAGTTGTTCTAGTTCGTAGCTTTGTTCAGGTTCTATGCAGGTTCTGGAAAAAAGAGTTCCCATACTACCTCAGCCTCATTCCTCCCATCCATGGTGAGTGCCTCTACTTGCTGTCCCACTTGTATTCTCCTGAGGTTTTGCTTCACCATTTCCTTTGCTGCTGAGAAGCCAGTGGGGATGCTGGAGTCATTTGCCCACCTACATGGTGCCTTTTTCTGTATGAAGAGAAGTCTTCCAAGCCTAAAACATGGTGCACTTAGCTGTCTTTTTTCCTTCATTTGTCCAACTTTCTCAAATCAACAAGATTTTAGACAGCAAAAAACATACAGTAACTGAAAACTGAGACGGAGGCCAAATTTGTCACATTGCTGCCTGTGGAACTGTCATTGAGAGCAGCGATAGCTGTGTCTGTATCCTGGGACAAACTGTACCCACTTTTGCCAACTTCTGCTAAAAGAATGTTTTTAAAAATGAGCACGCCTCAATCTTTTTGAGAATGAGTTATGTCTGCTGGCCCTCTGAAACTTCCAAAACAGACTACATTTTATGGCATTTAAAGATAATTAATTTCTCTGTGACTGCTTGATTAAGAAGACTTAACTAAGAACTGGATCCAAAAGATTAAGACAAAATTATAAACAAGTAATTCAAGTGTGATTTGGCAACAGTTTCAGTAATTATATCATGTCACTAATTCTCAAGCATGTATACCCAAGCATTGAGTTTTATGTGTTATTTCTTCTTAAAATTTTTTTTTAGAAAAACTTAGGCACCACTCCCATTTGGGATAATGCTCCTTAATTACAGTAGAAACCCTGCGCCTTTTCCTAAACTGGATTGTGAGTTCTTTGTAGAAGAGATAATATACTGGTTTAGTAGTGCAAGGACATCCTCACATCTGAGTGCGGTGTCTCAGCACCCACCACCTTACAACTGAGAAGGAACGTCCTTGCTACTGGAGCAGTGGAGAAATGTCAGAGATAAAAACTCTTTGCTGTAAACATCCTGCCTCCATTTGTCCAGTTTTGGTGGTAAACAGAGAGTGCTCGAGAGACAACTCTACCACGTCTTATGAATGCAGGAGTTCACAGAGAGAGCAATTATCTGGCCAGTCCTGGACTGTTCCTGTTAAATTGTAAATTAGTACATCCTTAAAGACCTTCCTCATTTATTCTCTGTGAAATCATTGTGGGTGAAATTTTTTCAGGATCTGAAGCAGACTGCTCTTTCTGCAGGTTGGATTGGTCACATTATTGCTGTCAGACTGGAAGTTGGAGGTCTACCTGCATGAAGAGCACTTTCTGCATAATTTAATGATTTCACTTGCGTCACAGATCAGTGACATTTGTGCTTAATCCTCAATCCAACCATTTTATTAATTTGGTAGAGAACCGGTTATTTCAAGGCTGATGTTGAGGCTTTCAACACATTGCTTGAAATGGCATAATTTTGCCCAGTGTTCCTTTAGACAACAAGTCTGTTAGAAAATAATGTATAATTTTATGCCAAATAGCAAATGAGCATGACTGACTGTTTCTTTACTTATACTGCATTAAGAAAATAAAATGTGTTATTATTGTGTCATAAAGCGAGAAGGCTGTGGAGCATAGATGAACAGTAAATCTGTGACTAAGCTCTTCCACTCTGACAGTCTACTCTTCTGACATGCAGAGGTCTTCCATTTCTTTCAGTGGGAATTCTGTAGACGTAAAAGACCAAGCTTCAGAGCTGGTTAGCAGACTCAGATGTCCAATTCCACCTCTTCCATGAAGTGGATCTGCCCCAATACAAAGATTTTTAGAACCAAAAAAAAAAAAAAAGACTATCACCTAAGAGAATAAAATACCTAATATGTATAAATATAAATCCTGTCCCAGAGACATTAATCCAAGAATTAAGGCTTTTGAAGTTAGGAGATTATAGTAATCTCATGTCGAAAATGGAATTGTATTTCTGTTGAATATCCGTTGGGTTTTTTTTAATCCCATATTGGTCAACAGAGAGAGAGAGAAAACATGAAGAAAAAGCTGCATCTTTTAAACAGGGATTGTCACAGGCTGTGAAACTTGCCTACACTAGTGGACTCTAAGCAGCCCAGAATTTGAAGAGACTTGATTTTGACTGCCATGGACTCCAGGCAGTATTCAGAACTGGGAATTTAGGATGGTTTGTCACTGCCTGGAAATTTCCTTACTGTATTGCAAAGGCAAGCAGAGAAGTGTAGCACAAGTATACAACTGACAGGATAAGCATATCTGAGAATTTTATATGTTGCAAGAGGAAGAGCCCCTCCTCTTCTCTCCCTCCTTTTCATTAGTTTCCCTTTACTCCCTTTTCTCTGTTTCTCCTTTCTCCTCTTTCTTTTCCTGTCTGCTCCCTTTTTTGTTGCTTTAAAAGCCATGTATTATCAAGGTTGTGATGAGAAGACCTTTGCTCAGCAGTTACTCCTGTCAGGTAAGTCAGTTCCCCCCCATATTTATTCCTCGATCTTCTTTCTTCTGTGGCCTCCTTTCTGTTCCTTTACATTTGACCTTGTGGGAACAAATAAATGCCAACTAGATGGACATTTAGTTGACAAACCAGCAATTTTCAGGAGACTTCCATTCCCAGGAAATTTCGTGTGGTAACCATGTAAGGTCAGATTTCTGCTACCACAGCTCCTAATGAGGAAGAAGAGTGTTTTGTAACTAGCCAGCAATTCACAGGTGATCTCCAAGGGAGCAGACCCTGTCCAGCCTTCCGTGAGGAGGACAGTCATGCGTCAGTCACCCTGGTGACCCAGCGACCTCTCTGTTACAGATGCATACATTATGAGATTATATAACCCTCCCCTCTTCTGTTTTATTGACAATCCACAACTGAAATTCGTGGAACCAATTTGACATTGATTTTAACTACTGATGAACTTTTATTGATTGGTGTGTTGCTAGAAGCCTTGCCTCTTACCCATTAAACGCTCAGTGCATGCACATATGTTGCTTCTTTTGCATTGAACTCAGCATCCAGCCTTTCCTGCATTCCCAGGGAATGTGAGGAAGCCGCAAACACTTGGGGATGGATTGATGTCTCAAGTGCTATGGCACACAGCTCATGCATGTTGATCCACTTTACTCCAAAGCTATGAGTAGGAGTCACTTCACTTTTACTTAGATAAAGGAGTAGATCTGTACTATCAAAGCAGCCCGGGGGCCTCCAAAAGCAGGGAGTTGAGCTAAATGAGTGCTGGCATTAAGCAGCAGGAAGAGGAGGGATTAAGAACGAAAATTAAAGTTGAGGACATTTTAGTAGAGACAGTACCAAGGTTTGCATAATGTGACAGTACTGGTTTTTCATGGTTTAGCATGTTATCCTGAGTCCAGTTTCACTGACAGAGGAATTCTTGTTCGAGTTCATGTCAGTTACATCCTCTAAGCTTTAATTCTGCATAAGCGATAAAGTGTCACAATGCTATTATGTTTTGGGGGTTTTTTGCTAGTTTTGTCCAGGGGATTTGTTCACATTCAGGTTTAGGTTCAGTTTTGATGCTAAAAACAGACATGGGCAAAATCAGGACTGTTTTTTTTTTAAAAAATCATAGGAAGAATATTCTTTTGCCCGGTCTTAAGAAACAAGCCTGAAGGTGAGAAAGACACAGTCTGTTCCCAGCTGTGCCTCTGACTAAATTCTGTATGTTCTACTATTCTCCTCAAAAAGTACAGAACAGTTCAGCATTTATAGGTTAAAATGTGATTCGTGCTGGGGAGGACAGGTACTGCAAAATGCCGCTGTTGTGTGCAAGGTCAGTACCAGGAATTTTCATGTTTAGGCCCTAGGTATCTTGCTTATTGCCTGTTTAAAGCCAGATTATAGCAAATACTCTGGTATTGGAATTTGGGTTACAACTTAACCTGTTTTTAGCTCCTATCTGCTTATCACTGAGAGACTTTCATTGGAATACTCTTATTGAGCAAAACTTGAATTTTGAAACTTCTAAATAGGAAGTTATTGCTCCACAAAGGAAAACAAATTAATCAAATTGGAAACTAAAATGTTTTTTAAATACAAAACTGAAACTAAAGCAAAGGAGTAGCAGATTTTTGCTAAATATCCATAAGCATGTTAGATGCAAGTGTGCTGCCAAAGTATTGGCCAAAGTGGGATATAGATGCTGTGCTGTACCTTTTCAGAGTAACAGTAACATAGATAGGAGAGTATAACCAGATTACAGCTGTGCTGAATTGAAATCTAGTCCTTTGAATCCAGCAGTTCAGAAGGTTTCATATATCACTGGCAATAAATAATGTGAAATGAGCAAAAACATCAACTCTTTTTTATACATGCACATGGGCGTGTGTGCTTATATGTGTGTATATGCATATATATAGTGTATATATAAAGAAGTGAACATTCTTAAAAGCTATATATGTATATGTGTAGCGTCTTATACATATAAATATATGGTCCATCCTTCTAATTCCATTCACAACTGCACTATAACCATTGTGGTTTATAAGATCACACTTCATATATGCATGACTCACTGGCTTCATTCATGTTTCCATATATATGTAGAAACATAGCAAAGCAGACATTCCTAGAGACATTGCAGGACAACCTCATTGAGATGGACATTCTCACCTCCTCCCGACATGACGGTGCTTACAATGATGGGTATGTGACACTTATGTGGTCTTCCTGTTTACTGTACAGTCATTATGATCCTTGCATGAAAGCATTTGGTCATATCAGTGATGTTTAAAGGCAACACCACTGCTGCCCTCTTCCAAGATGGCTTTGTAAAAATGAAGTTCTGGGGTTTGGAGCATTATGTCCTGTACATATTAATGGCAGACTCATTAATATGCTGGTGAGCCACAGCATGCCATTTGCTTTTTCTTCCCTTGTTGTTTTGAAAGTAATTTCATTAGTAAGAAGTACCTACAGCAATTTCAAGTCCCGTATTAACTAAGATCAATTTGATTTTCATAAAAATCTTAAACCATTATCATGCAGGCAGCCTGATACTTCACTGTTAAACTGATGTCTTCCACATGCCTTATCTGACAAGTGTCTGCTAGTGGTGTACATAAGCCAAGCCTTTGAGTTTGATTTACCCACCCATTCTGGCATGTTCACCTCCCCTTTGATCACTTGACTTTTAAGTTATAATCAACTTTTAATTTGATTCTTAGTGCCAAAACTGTTGAACCTTGTGTTGGCAATTTGCAATTCGGTAGCCATTATTCACAGATCTTTTTGGTGTACTTGAACACTGCAGGTACCTCTTTGCTCAGAACAGATACATCTCTGTCTAAATAAATACTTTTCAAAACACAGGATAGTATCTGACTTATTGTAAAATCAATCTTTTTATGTAGAGCATTAGTAGAAATAAAGGATCTTTCTCTAATGCTCAGCAGTCATGCTTAGAGTAACAATAAAACCATGGCTGTAGTACTGCAAACATCTATTTTGGCGGATTATGTGTTGCTTTTTACTGCACAAAGTGGTGGCTTTTCTGCATGGTGATGTTTCTATATGTGTCATTTCCTGCTGTGACTACACAAGTGACTTCATGGGGAAAACAGTCACATCTTCATCTGATATTAGCCACTGGCTTGACTGACTCTCAAGGATCCATGCTGATTGCGTTTGCTCTGGCTGCAAATCTGGCCCCATAAACCATGGCAGAATGTGCAAAGTGCATTGGGGCTGTTTCTTAGTCCTCACAAGCTGCATTTTTGTTTTACATCAGCTTGGTGATAGATGAGTCAGATCCGTTTCCCAGGTTTCATTCCCAGATTTTGAATGCTTTGTACATCATGATGTCCCACCAAAATCAGGTTTTTCATTTAGGATTCCCATGGACAGAGATTCCATTGGGACATTTCATTTCAGGAACTCATGAACTTCAGTGTGTTCTTTTTGTGCTGACTTTCATGAATCTCACACGAGGTGCTCATAGGCTGGCGCTCAGGCTGTGTTTGTCATAATGGGCAAAATATGGTACCTCCCAATGTCACTGGACAGGAAATGCTGTTGTCTTTGACAGTAATTCACACTTTTTTAAAGGTAGGCATCAAACTAAGGTGCTCTGGACTGCTGTCTGGAAGCAGGTGCCTCTCCCCACTAGCAGTACACAGGACTCTGATGCTTTTAGCCATGCCGTTGTCCAGTGCTTAAATTTACTATGTGGGGACAGTGTGAATATTCCCCTCTGTGACAATTTGGGTGCTATGGAATGGCTTAAGCTCTCTTTCCCCATCGCCATTCACCGACACCACACAAAAAACGCTCTCATGCAGTGATCAATGAATTGATAAATGCCCCCCTCTTTAATCTGACCTACAGTCCTCTTCAGCCTCTGTAGGGCATTTCCGTGGGAGTGTGAGCAGGCTCCCGGTTCTGCCTGTGCCACCAGTCTGCCGTAGCTGTGCTTGGGGTATTCATCTCACTCTAATGCCAGCTCTTCCACAGAGGGGACTCCTACCCTTGAAGAGTTCTCTGTGGCATTGTTGGCACTGTGATCTTTTTGTCTGGTTTTGTTTCCCTTTTCTCTGTGTGACTTGCCTTTGATTTTTATTCTTCTCTTTTGTGCATGCCGTTCATGTCCGTAGCCAGCATTGTGTGAAGCTGCTTTCCTCGTCCCAGCAGCAGTTACCATTCTCCCACCCCATGTCTCCCCTGGCATCGATTTGTGTGAGGAGTCACTTGCTGTTGGTCTTTCTTCCCTCAGGCACTTCCTGTTCAAACCTGGAGGCACTTCTCCCCTTTTTTGTACAACGTCGCCGGGATATCCCCTGACGTCCAGCACTGTGTACTCACCTCCCCCTAGGCCCCTTCCCAGAAGTACCTTTTCTAGGCCTGCCTTTAACCTGAAGAAACCCTATAAGTACTGTAACTGGAAATGTGCTGCTCTGAGTGCCATTGTCATCTCAGTCACGCTGGTGATCCTGCTGGCCTATTTCATAGGTAAGCTCGTTTCTGTTTGTTTTTCTTCTTTTTATTTTATTTCTCTACAAACCTCCCATAGTGCTAATGTTTGGGAAGCAAAGGGTCAAGACTGTGGTACAAAGTGGTGGGGAAATAAGGCCTCTGTTGACTTCATTGTGGTTGCAGTGTTATGCAGTGTTATGGTAGGGAGTTTAACATATGTCATAAAGCCAGAAGAGCTTAGTAAAACATGAGTCATATGCTGTGCTCCCTTCAGTGTCATGGACTGTTTACATTCTGCACAGGAAAGTGTACCTGGAGTGAGACAAACCCACCAGGATTTTTCTAAGCAGCCCATTAAAACAGGCAGTGAAGTCTATGTCCCAGTCCCAGTCACATCCATGTCCATGGGAGTTGACCTTTAAGGGACATGGTCAGAACCAAGATTCTGATACACAAAAATGTGGTTTAGTTCCATAGTTTGGTGACGCATCCATTTCAATGACGTTAAAGCAATTACATTGTTCAGTTCATAGGCTGACCAGGAGGATGGAGAAGGAATGGGTTTACGTTGTTGTTTAACAGAGCCTTTTTTAGAACAGGGGAAGCAGGTAAAATTTGCTTCTTGGGTGGAGAAGCAGTGGATTTTTCTTGCACTGTGCATGATCTGAACTTCCTTTGTTTGTGAGGCTTGTCAGTGTTCATTGCAAAAAAAAAGCATTCTTACTGTATGTTGCAAAAGTAATTGAACTACTAGAAGTGAGAATTGTATTTTTAAGCCTGTAAAGTTGGAGTGTTACTATTACTTTTTCTTCAGTTAGATTTGATATTTGTGTTATATCTTACAAAAGTCCATTCCTAGACTTCTCTGTTAAACTGTCAGTGGTGCAAGCTCTAGTTGTCAGACACTTTTAGATGTGATCATGGGTAAAAAAGTCTGTTTCTCATGGCACAAATGAGTCTTTTTGATTTCACTGTGACTTCCTGTACACTAATGATCTATAAAAGGTTGTGGTTAGAATTACAAATCTTAGTCTGGATTGAAAGATTTTTGCTTTTATTTCACATGAGTATAATTAGCACTACCACAAAGGATTGCTTTTACTATGTTCCTTTTATGTACACTTCTTTAATGACTGATACTTTTCCACTTCTACCTTGCATCATATTCTGGTCACTTTTATGTCTCCTGTAAGAGGAGCAGGAATGATTAATTAACCAACATTAAATCAGCAGCAGTTTGATGAAATATGCAGTCAATTTTCATCATTTGCTATGTACATTTGGACTCGCCTTTCTCGTTTGTCTGATGTTCTCCTTATGCCCTGAACATGGTTCCTTTGGACATTATCTCAGTGTGTCAGAGGAGAATCATTATAACTCAGCAGAGAGGTGCCTGTAAATTCTGAAGGAGGAGATGTGTGTTGTTTGATAGATTGAGAGGAGTTCGGTTTGCCACTCGGTATTCTTGAACTCCCTTTTTCAGAGTTCTCAAAGATCACGCTCCTGCTTCAAATCACAGTGTTGTTAAAAGGTAGGTCCACTGTGTGCCCTCCCATCCTTTTCTTGTCTCCATTCAGATGAATTCTGTGGCATTCACTAGACTCCATGGATGGCTGGCAAGGTGCCAGAAATGCTGATCAGGTTGAACTGCTGTAATTATGGGTCATAATTACTAATTTCTTAAGGAACTATCAATTATTAAAAATCAAATTCGATGGTTCAGTTCAGCATAAACATATTTAGCAAAGATTGTCTCTACCAGACCCAGTGTTCTAATCAACAAGCAAAAAGGCAGATATTTAATTAGATTTTGATGAAAAATTGTGTTTAATTTCAAGTATAATCAATTATTAATTACTGTAATGAGTGACTCTGGCGGGGTTTACTAATTAACTCATTTAAAAATTATGAATAACCTTTTCATTTGTAATTATTTTTTACATCCTGTCAAGTTGCAGATGAGATTCGTATCACCTAACCCAAAAGAAAAAAAATTAATCAGGGAGTCAAAATGTTTGTCCTTTCACTAAGTTAAGCTGAGACATTTTGCATTCTGATATAAACTGCGCAATTCTTAAGAGGAATGTGTTTATTCTTTTGAATAGCCTGGTCTGTTTACAAAACAAATTACTGTTTTTCCTCCCATTTTGTTTTCCCCTCCTATATTTGCATAGTTGCATTTTCCTACAGATGCTGTTTCTCATTTAAGCAGTATCTTCCCCTTTTTGATGCCGTGGGGACAATCTGAATGGTAAGGTATAACTTAATCATGAGTACAAGGTCTAATCTATATAACAGCTCATGAGTGCAGGGAACTTTAGTACTTTCTGTCTGCTCTTGTTAGTTAAAACAACCACAGAAATTATCTTTTTAATGACCATTTTTATCCTCCAGAGCAAACTGAGGTCATTGGAAATGCTCCCATTTAAGTGAATGGGCTTTGGATCAGGCCCCATGGCAGTGGCTTGGCATGTAATCTAATTATTTGTACACTGATTGGTTAATGGCAATCCTTCAGAGTAGGATCTCGGCCTTTAGGATGTTCCTTACAGCATCAGGCACATCACCATCCTCTGTTTAATTATTAGGATATTGCACTATTATTAGAATATTAGAATATTGCATTAGAATAGTAGCACATTGCAGGTCTTACCTTCCTGCAGAAAAGTGTGTGGAGCTATCTCTGTCAAGAGATACATGAGAGACCCTGCTGTGTGACAGATGCTCAGACACAACTGTGATGGGCAACCATCTGAGGCAGGCAGAGCTGCATGGAAACAACAAGGCGTTGGGTCGCTTCTGAAGTTCTTTGCTGAAGCCAGTTCATTTCTGAAATTCATTTGGAGCACTTACTAAATCATTTGTTTGAGGCTAAAAGACAGAGTTCCTACTATTTTATGTAAGTCTTTATGGCATTTAACAGTCTGAGGTTCATTTATCTCACTGAGCTGTTTCAAGGAAGAGGAGAGGAGACATTAGTAGACGTCCATGGCAGCTGAATGTCTGGTATCATGTGTCCACACTGTGATCAAGCTGAAGGTTTTACAGGGCTGAGTGAGTCACTGGTCTGAAGAGATAATGGCAAACAAAATATAACAGAGTGTATTAAACATCAGAAGCTAGTTTTCATTTGAATTAAGCGGCTTTTGATTGACTTGTTGCCACCTTTTCAAATATTCAGGCACCACAGTGAGGCAGTGGCAACAATGCCCGTCAGTTTTTCGTGCATACACAGCTTATGCAAATCTTGGCAGAAGCTTGTCTTGTGGGGTGGGAGCACTGAAGAGAAAAACAGGGGTAGATCAGGGCTTTAGCATTAAAATGATGGAACCATTGAAATCAAAGGCGTCTTTGAGTAGCTTGTAACTGCCCTGCAAATTTGCTATTCTAAGAGGTCATGAGGAGACATCACTTAAAATTAAATCCCCTGTTTTAGGACTGTCCATTCAATAGACAGCTAAACAAGGAAGATTTTCATGGCTGTTGCTGGGGCGTGATGGGGTCCATATACCACAAGGTCCATATACCATGCTTTGGGGGGCTAATTTCTAGCAAGATTATTATGGCAGAGCTAATACTGTGAGGTCTGTTGCTATCCAAAAACTTTTCCAGCAGTTTCTGTATCTGGTAGATGCCAGACCTGCTAGGAGAGCATTGTAAAGAATCTCTGACATTGCTGTCCTGCTTAGGAGGAAGATTTCTGAGTTTAGAAACAGAAAAGACCTGTTTGCCTGTCCAGACCTCCATGCCCAGCAGCTGTTTGGCTAGATCCATGGAACAGTTTCTAAATTAATTAGTGATGGAGAATAGTTTCTGCCCGCTTGAACAGGAGGTATTATCCTCTACCTGATGTATATTCCAGACTAGATGGAAGTACAATTTGACATAGTTAGGCACTTGCAATTTTCCTATACTTAAGCATGTGCTGTGGTCGTGTTGCATGAACAGCAAGAGAGATGGGCATTTGATTTAGATTAAAGTTAGGGCTGGAAAACACATTATGAAGCCAAAACAGTCATTCCTTTTTATTGGAGTCAGAGCTCTCTACTTTTCAGTTCTGTGTTCATTTGAACTCTGTACAGATGCAGCTTCACTTAAAGAACAGTGTTTCTTGCTGCAGGCAAAAGGCTTTGACAGTAAAAGTGTGTTAGGACTATGATGTGTTTATAAAGTGTCTTTTGTTTTATTGTCTAAGAATCACCCTAAAAGCCAACTTTAGCTCAGTTTGTCCATGATTCTTTGATGCTATGGAGCAAACCCAATTTAAAGCAGTTCTCCAAAGCTCTTAACAATCTAACTAGTTAGCTATGATGTATAGTATACTAATTACCATAGTGTTTAAATGCCACTAGAGATCCACAGGAAAAGTTAATTATTAAACCTGATCCATATCTACAGATCCTACATTTATAACTTCATATTAAGATTTTTATTCACGTTAAAATATAAAGCAATTTATTACCCTGCCAACAAGCTTCTTTCGCTTTTTGCTTTAATATTTCTTTTCTGATCCCAGATTAAGCTCTATTTTGCTACTCTTGATGTTTGTTCTTTTGATTTACAAGGACTGGAAATCAAAATCTTTCAATGTTTTCTATTTTTGTCTTGTCTTTGGTAAAAGGCAGAAATGGGAACTAAGCAATCTGTTCTAGCATCTAGCAAAACCTTTACATTATCAGGAGCTTTGTGGACTTTTCTTGGTTCTTTCACATTTTCAGAAAATCACTGTGGTCAGTTCACATGGTAATTGTGGGTCTCCTTTACTTAATTTTATCCCTTATCTATAAAAATGTCAGATCCAGTCTAAAAGATGCTGTAGTATTACCAGTAATATATTTTCTGTACTATAGATGTTTGGGAAACATAAAATTTCAGGACACTGGTTGAGAGGGACCCAGCACTACCATTTTATCATTTATAGTAGAACTTGAATATGTTGGGTTTATTAAACCCCACATTTTTGTTAAAACTGGCTCTTTTTATACAAAATACTGACAAGCATGATTAGTGCCACTCCATCACTGAGTGGTACAGCTTAAATGATACACCATGGCATTTGAGAAATATAGGCCTTATTCTTCTCGTGCACATGCTTCTCTTAAACTGTAGCAACTCCATTTCCTTTAGCA
This sequence comes from Empidonax traillii, assembly GCF_003031625.1. NCBI lineage: Eukaryota > Metazoa > Chordata > Aves > Passeriformes > Tyrannidae > Empidonax > Empidonax traillii. The sequence goes on along the minus strand of NW_020955964.1, from coordinate 472,237 downwards.
CTGGTTCAAATACAGTCAGAGTCACTGACATTGCACCCACTGCCTGCAACAGGAGCTAGAATAACCATGGAAAAGTCTTCATATATTTTTATATGTTCTTGGTTCTGGAGATTGACCTGACTGAAGACAAAATATAAATAATGACGTATGTTGATCCTTCAATCCGGTCTTGAATGATCTTTTTTGTTGTTGAGCTCCTAATTTTTCCTCTGTAAATTATCTCAGCAAGGCTAAGACATGAAAATAATCTCAACCTCATGGAGGGATGCCATCAACCCGAGCTTCTGTGTAATCATGGAGTGCACAGAGTTGCAGAAGTCTTTTTGCGTCTTTTGTTCTGTAGCAGAGGGATGGGAAGATCACAGGGCCCTGTGTTAGCCTTAGTCACACTTCACTACGGTAGAGAACTAGTGAGAGCAGCTGCTGTGTGTAAAGCTTACAAGAAGCTGGTGAATAGCAGTGAGCTCAGGAAAGCTACCTGCGGGAATCTGGCAAAAGAGACTTTGCTGGGCCAGATCCACAATGAAATAGGGAATCACTGGAATGCTTCAGCCCCATCACTTTAGTAAAATTCCCCCATCTCGCTCTCCACGTGCGTGCACACAGAGAGAGAGAGAGCAGTTATCAGAGGAATGTGAAAGACACAAAATTATATTAATGGCTTTAAACTGAAAGAGTAGGTTTAGAAGTTTTCAAGGCCAGGTTGGATGGAGTTTGGGGCGATCTGGTCTTGTGGAAAGTGACCCTGCCCATGGGTTGGAACTAGATGGTCCTTCCAACCCAAAGTGTTCTAGGATTCTATGAAAATTAAAATCATGATGGCATATATTTAGTCTTACATTCCCTCCTGTTTTGTTGTCTTTTTTTCCAGTTTTAAGTGCATGGTGGTATGAATTATAACTCAGATCTTTTATTTTTTGTCACCTGCAAAGTCAGCAAGAGCTCTTTGATTATTAGTGATTGGGTGCATCTTTTTTTTGCTTTGAATTTTCCATTGTATGTTTGGATAGCAGCTACTGTTGACTTTATAATTTAGAGTAAAGGAAGTACAAGTGATTTATCCGCATCTTTAAAAAAAGGTGATAAAGGTACAAGATCCCACTTTAAAGCTGTTCTTGTGAAGATCAGTTCATTCAGGTGAGCATTAAAACCTCACCATAGAAACTTTGTTAAAGAACATTCACTGTTTTGATCTAAGTAAGATCTGTAACCTGATATTAAAAGTGTTGTGATTGGAGAAATGCACCATGATGTAGATGCTTTTGAAAGAATCACAGAATCATTTTGATTGGAAAAGACCTCTAAGATCATTTCGTCCAACCTTTGATGGATCATGACCGTGTCAACTAAACTATACCATTAAGTACCATGTCCAGCTTCTTGAACACCTCCAGGGATGGTGACTCCACCACCTCCCTGAGCAGTCTATTCCAACACTTAACTACCTTTTCCATGAAGAAATTCTTCCTGATGTCCCACCTGAACCTCTCCTGGCACAGCTTGAGGCTGTGTCCTCTTGTCCTGTCAGAAGTTGCCTGGGAGAAGAGCCTGACCCCCCACAGTGCCACAACCTCCGTTCAGGTAGTTGTAGAGAGCGATAAGATTTCTCCTGAGCCTCCTTTTCTCCAGGCTAGACAATCCCAGCTCCCTCAGTTGCTCCTCATAGGCATATTAATACTGGGAAGCATTAAAATGACAATGGGTTCTGAACCTGGCAGCAAAATTCCTGCTTTGCAAAGTGGTTAGTACTTCTTCAAAGTCTACTGTGATAAAGATTCTGGTCAAGTCGGCATCTTTTTTCAATAAATTTAGTGTTTCTTGGAGACAGGAAGAATTATGAGGATTCCCATAATTTTAATTTAAAATTCTTTTCTCAATTTTCAGTGTTAAAATCCATAAACACTCTCACGTCATGTAGGCTGACCTCTTCAGACACTGAAGGCTAGCAAACTCCAGCTACTTTACCATTTTTACACAGTCAGCCACAAACCTACTTCAGTTCCTTCCCAACTAACATGTGTAAGGATCTCATTAGCTGGTTTTGGCTGTAAAAATTACGTTAGAATATTGTTATATGGCATCTTCTCTTGCTTACTCCTTAAATAATTTTCACTCTCTGCTTTTCAGTTGCCAGCGTCCCATTTCACGGACACAATTTGTTATCCATTATCTGAAGTGTATAAGCTGGCCTTTGATGCTTTTTGTTTGAATCATTCAAATGTAGAAACTACCCAGCTCTTTTATTTGTCTGTTCTCTCCTCATCATTGTATTTGTCACTTGAATAGTGTTTGAGTCATCTACATGTTTAGTGATCCATGATTTTATATTTACTTATGTAACACTCATGTAAACATTGAATAATTTCAGGTTGACTGTCAGTTGTTGAATTTCACAAGAAATTGTAACATATGATGGTTATTCACCAGCAATGATAATACTAAGTTCTTAGTTTTTAAGTACGTGTATAAATTGCTCTTTCCCATTGGAAAGTGCTTGGTTTTTTAATCAAATGAAATTAAATCAAATGTCTTAACTAAACTGTAATCTTGTCAAAAAATTAGTGACTATTTGTTTTTCAAGATCTGTTTTTCAGAAAAGCAATATTGTTGGCCTGAGCTACCACATTCACTTTCTTTATTCCTTATCAGTTTAATTCTGTGTTATGTTTTCCATTATTTTGTCTGTAATAGAGGTCAGACTGCCCAATCCAAGTGAATTGCATCCTCTTCTTTTCCCTTCTTAAATATTTGTACACTATCATCTCTGGTAGCTGATTCAGTATTAATCAGTGAGTCAGATTCCTCTTCTGCTATATCATTTATTGGGTAAAAGTTAAATGAGCCTGCAGATTTAAAAATGTTTGTCCTTGAATAGATGTAGTTTAATATAATTCCTGGTTATTAATAGACTGGAAAAAACCTTATTTCCTGTGAATTAATTGCATTATTGTAGTTATTTTCAATAATTAGAACAAAAATTCTTACTGAACATTTCAACCTTTATTATAACATTATTAACAATTTCCCCGTCTCCATCAGGTAAATAGCTATATTGTTGATGAGTTTGCTAGGTTTCAGTACACTTAAAAAAGTGTTCTATTGTTCTATGGTTTTTTCCAAGCCATGTATTTTTTCTTTATGTCCTCAGCTTCGTTTCACCTCTCTGCATGGTTTTAGATTTATATAGATTACTCTCTGTTTCCCTATTGTTCTGGGCTTTTATCTATTACTTTTTTTTTTTGTTTCTGCTTATTGTTTTATTTTGACACTGAATGAAGAGGTCCTTTGGTCGAAGTCTGATCCTCTTTCATCATTGTGGGATCATTGGGAGAATGCCTTCCATTTAGAAGTAGTTCACCAATATGACTGATTCCTTAACTAGTCGAAAGCAGGTTGAGGCTGTGTATCCAGAGAGCTCATCTGATCTGGGAGTCTCTATCAGTGCACCATGAAACCACACATTAGTTAGCCCTTTAGATGCCTGATCCTTTTGTAAAATTGAGAATCTTTAATACAAGGAGAGATTAATTTAATTCCATCTGTTTTTATTAAATGGTAAGATACAGGCTCTCAGCCCATAAGCTTTTTTATCAGTTGCTTTTAGTGAGGTTTTACAGTTGCTATAAGCCCCCAGAAAAGAAAATAACAGCAGGCTGACTCCAGAAGTGCTGGCCTTGCCTTTATGACAGTGGCACAGATGTGGTGCTATAATCTTTATTTCACAGCTTCGATTGACCTTTGCACACAGATGCTGAAAAAGAATCAATTTTACAGATCTTAATATCTCATGGAAGGAGTTCTCCTCGAGTCCATGTTTTTACTTCATACTAATTAGTGTGAAATAACATAATTTAATTGCAATTAAGTGGAGACAGGAAGAATTGTTTCCTGTAATGGGCTTTTTTCAGTGTTTTTAAATACCATACATTTTTATGGGGAACTAGTCGTAGAGTAATCTCAATTAGAGATGTCACTGACAGTGAAAAATATTCCTCAGTTATAGTTTAGTGTTTCTCTCCCACCCTTTTCTAGCATAAATTAAAAGATGGCTTCAAAACCTGTTTTGCAGCCTGATCATACATTTCTGTTGGGTATATGCAGTGATGCATTTTCTGAGGTTTTTACCTGTAGTTAAAGTTGAGCTATGTGGTAGATATACATCTTTATGGGGTGAAGTGTTGTTATTAAGTATACTGCCCAGATAACATACTAGATGATCTGTAAAATAATGAACAAAAGGTCCGATTCGCTCTATTCCCACTCTGTTAATATTTCAAACACTTTTTTTACTGAAACTTAAAATCTCCAAAAGGACCACTTACACATTCCCTTTGAGATACTGGAATTCAATGCTCAGTAGATAGAGGTTGTTGAATCTTTGTCTTTCATTGAAAACCTATAAACTCTCCCATCATCATGAGCTTTTCCTGTCTTCCTCTCTATTTGGTTTTATCATACCCTAACTTCCAAGCCTGTCCTTATTGCAGTCAGAGGCTTTTGCCTAGAAAGATGATGAGAACAGCATATGTTGGATGTTTTCAAATATGATAGCACATGACACAGCAGCAGCATCACACCTTGCTTGCCTAGTACAACTGTAGCATCACTTTGTTATGCAAAGAGACTCTTTTAAAAGCAGAGCAAAACCAGTCAATTAGCAGAGATGATGGCTATGCTTACTCTATTTCAAAAGACAATCTAATTGGACTACCAGTGGAGCAGAGTCTGTTTTAATCATGGCAGAAATTGTAATGAAATCAAGAATCAAAAGGGCTTCCTGAGTACAAATCCCGCAATCTAAGCATAATGATATTCCAAACAGTATTCATCCAGGTGGTCAGTCACAGTTAATTTATACAGTATACCTTCTCCAGTCAGACTGCATCATGGGCAACTCCAGGTTGGGAAACATGTATGTGAGACCATCCTGGGCATCCAGCTGTTCCAGAATGGGTACATTTTTATACTGTTAAAGTCTTATGAATGGTCAGACCCAAACTTATCTGATCTCTGAGACTGATCTCTGGTCCTTGCTAGCTGAACATGGTGCACAGGAATTCAGAAGGTATTGACTGACCAGAGCCGAAGTCATGGTAGAGTCCCTTCTAACAAATAAATGTCATAGACCATCAAGTCACACTGCTTGGTACTGATTAATTCACTAATATCAACTTAGTCTTTGGGGGTGAAGGGACAAGGCAGTGGGCTGTGTCCCTGCATAAGCACTTTGATACCCTTGTATTTAATGATGAAACAAAATTATCATGCCTAAGTTACCATTACTGAACATTTTGAATCTCTCACTACAAAGAAATCATTAGGGTGCTGGAGCATCTTCAGAGAAGGGCAATGTAGCTGGTGAAGGGTGGAGCATAAGTCTGATGAGGAGCAGCTGAGGTAGCAGGGGGTGTTTAGCCTGGAGAAAAGGAGGTTTAGGGGGACCTTGTCACACTCTGTAACAGCCTGAAAGGAGGCTGAGGAGAGGAGAGGAAATGTCCTCAAGCTGCACCAGAGTAGGTTTAGACTGGATATTAGGAAAAGTTTCTTCGCCGAAAGGGTTGCCAAGCATTGGAACAGGCTTCCCGGGGAAGTGGTGGAATCACCCTGTCTGGAAGTGTTCAAAAGATGTGTGGAGGTGACAACTGGGGACATGTTCAGTGGTAAACATGGTGTTGCTGGGTTAGTGGTCTGACTTGATGACCTTAGAGGTCTTTTCTAACTTTAAAATTTCTGTGATTCTGTAGCCTAAAAAGACTCGTAGGAGTTGTAAGAGTAGGGGTCTGCATCCCTGCTGCTAGTGTGGTCACTCACTTAGGCAAAATTTCACCATTGAATCCAGTGTTATTTTCTATTCATATTGCAGAAGTGCTGAGGTAATGGAGAATTGTGACACCTCTTTTTTAGTGGGGAGAACAAGCAGTGGTGTGTGCTTTATCACATCCCTGATCCTCCCAGAGCTGACTACCACAAAACTAGAAAATCTGAGTTCACACATGCTCTGTATGAATCTGTTTAGAATGCAGTAGCAAAACTATCTTCACCAAGTGTATTCTTTCCCTTTCCAACCCCCTCCTACTGCTACCAACCAGGCTGCACATATGGCATCCCTAGAAAGCAATTGAACGTGCTACAATGCTGGAGTTGCCAGGGTTGAGTGGCAATTTCTGTGCAATTGTTCTGCTCAGCATTGGACCAGTGGAAAAAAAATAGCCTGTGATGAGGGAATTAAAGGCTATTACAGAGTACATATGTATACAGGGTCTAATGCAGAATCACACAAGCAATCTTAATTCTGTTCTTTGCTCACTTTTGGGTGCTTGACTTGTTGAACTTTGAGGTTTTTTTAGTAAATTCTTTTTTTAGGTATAATTAAAGATGACTGTAGGTCTTTTTTGGAGAACACTGTGGGTTGCGTTTGCTAGCACTTGCCTTAACCTAAGTGCTGAATTTAGTTCTAAGTCCAAGGGAACAAATCATTAGTTTGTGCTAAGTTTTGTTATTGAGAGAGCTTTTCACAACTGATCTGAACCATTCACTTAGATTTATAACATCTGAAAGTATTGTGCTGGATTTTGCTCGTGGTCTCTGGACAGAAAAAAATTATTGTGTTGTTAATTGTGCTGTGTCACCCACTTTATCAGCTTTCTCAGACTGTGGATTTGTATTCATTTGTACAGGAAAGGAAAAAGGGATTTTTTTTTCCCCCCATCTCCAAATCAACTGTTGGAACAATCTGTTTTTCTAGTATATGTAATGAAAAAGTAGAAAATAAATTTAAACATCCGAAGCCTGCTTTAAGCATATCCGTGCTTTTGTCATCCAAAGCAATGAAACAATGAGATGCTCCTGAAGACGTGTAGATTAAATTTTTTCATGTCTCTTCAAATAGTCACAAAGCTGATAGGATTCTGCTTTAGAGCTCAGTTTTGACAATGCTGATGAGCACTCCGGCCCAGATCTACAAAATGTGTAAATTTGTACTGAATTTAAAGTACCTCCATTATGCTCTTGAAGTCACTAGATTTACTCACGCTAAGTAAAGCTCAAGTTAAACCTCTGCTTTGGACATCAAGGGATTCTGAGAATGTAATTTTGTTAATTTTTCTTGTATCAACTAGCACAGCCCAACCGGGGCTCCAGTGCTATGAGAATGTGCGAAGGTGACTAATAACACTAATGCAGTTTTCAGGATTTTCAGTATTTTTTTTTTAAGGATCAAAACACAAGCACTGCTCTCAAAGACATTTACTTGTCTTACTGTAATAAAATCATGTTTGTGTTCAGAAGGACAGATGAGCAGGCAGCCATCCGAGAGATCAGCTCACACATCAGATTCTACAGCAATATTTAAATCTGAAAGCTTAAACTGAAATATTTGTTTTAAACTCTGATCCCACCTCTGTTGTGCTGGGGTGTTATTAGAAGACAGATATTCGTGACTTTTGCACTGAAATCTGTGGTTTTTTAGACTTTAGGCAAACTATTATATTAATTTTTGAAGGCAGGTTTTCTGACCATTATCAGGTTAAGGTAACAAGGAAGGAAGCATGTGGGAGCTGGTTGATTTACTTATGTAAATTACACCCTTTTTAATTAGCACCTCGCAGTTTATATGTGTGTAATGAAAGGGCATTTGTAAAACACGCTGTCCACAACAGGCTAGCCCAGAATTTTAGTAAATGTGAAGCAGGATAGAAGGCCCTCTGGTAGAGCTGCCTGTCCTCATTTCTCTAATTGAAGTGAGTACTCCAATGGGAAAACCATTATTTCTAATATTATATGCACAAATTAAAACTTCATTTAGAGGTATAGTGGGACCATCCTATAATTGACTTTGATCTTGAAGAAATATCTCAGCAATATTTATGGTAATGCGGTCTCTGCCAGAAAGGGTATCTAGAAGGGAAATATTATTTTACTGAGACAGGCCTGAGCATGTGTAACACCAAATTTACTAGAGCTGTGAGGGCTGAAATAAGTTTCTTTGGTGCAGTAAGCTACGTAATAACAGCCAAGTGTTGCTGAGGTCCATGTTTCAGCTTCCCATTCTATTTCAAATTGGTGTAGATAGTGAAGGAAATTACTGATGGTATTTAAGCAGCCAACTCCTTGGATAAGCTCTTCCATGTTTATGTCTTATTTTTTTTCTATAGGTTGACACCTAAAAAAATCCCCCATAAAATAACCATAAAAATATTTAAATATGCCCATTTAAAATTGCATTTCCCCTTTTCAGGAAAAAATTACAAGCTGTTGTAGCACTGGAGGGGCTGGTGATCATCCATTAGCTGTTTGAATGGACAGGCAATCAGTTGAAAGTCTTTGATCCCCAGGGGTAATTAGGAAGACATTGAATGGAAAGTGCTGACTCTTTGCATTGAGCAAACATGGAGCTTAACTGCTTTATTTTATAGTGTCTTTCTAGTAACTTCCTTGAATGTTTCAAAGAAGTGTGATGCTTCAGCTGGAAGCCTTTTTTCTTCCCTGTTAAGAGCAATTGGGAACTAAATTAAATTATAAAGTGTTCTTCTAAGAAGAAGCTAATACTGTTTAGTAGACCATCTGCTTCTATCTTGGAAATCATTGATATAGCTCTTCAGTCAGGCGGGGTCAAAGAATAACTAGTTAGTGTTAAATGAAAGCGAGTAACTGTTTGCAGCCAGGACTTCAGGTGATTAGCACAATGCTGTGTTTTCCCAAGAGGCAGTTCCTGCTCTGCTAGCAAAATTTCAAGAGATAGAAAGATCTCCATCATTGGTATTCCTCCTTTGCACATGGTGATTTTGATTGAGGGAGGAAGGAGACGTGAATTATCTCCAAAAGAGTTGCATCTGGTACTTGCTTAGTTTGAGCTCTGAACATGCAGAAAGAGTCAGGCAGCAGGCATGATCCCAGGTGCATGAATGTATCCTGTAGCATTTGTCTATATTGAGCTGGCTATGAAAGCCCCTGCCTCTTACTTTAGGACATTTGAGGTCCTAAAAACCAACCAAACAAACAAACACAATACAGCTTTTGCTCTGTTTTATCATCAAAGTCCTTCCTCCTAACCCCTGCACTCAAGATGGGTGGATATAAACTGTCCAGTTTTCAGGATAAAGCAATTGCAGCCCAGCCCAGCAAAGTGTCTTCAAACCCAGTCTGTGAGGGAGGCTTGTAAACCTTTTTATCTCATTGAGGGTGGATCACTGAGAAGCCAGGAAGGGAGGCAAAAGGGGAATTTACAATAGTGAGCATTACCCTAAATATCCCTCCTGATGGCTTTTTTATTTTTTTTAACTATTGTTCTTGTGTCAAATAAATCAACAGGCCAGGAAGCAGAGCCATAGGATCTCCCAGCCACAGGCTGAGTGTATTCCCTTAAACAACGTGCAGGCAAGCTGCTTTTAGGGCTCCATTTCTCTGTGACCTGTTAATTTTAATTTCTAATTGTACAGCAGCCCTAATCCATCTGGGTTGTGGAGAGCACTGTGTGCAGGATTCTCTGTTCCCACCTGGCTGCAGTCCCATCCTGGTGTGCAAGCTCACATTCCTTTGAGCACAGGACGATTTCTGAATTCAGGTTTTCCATTCCTTGAGTGAGCGTTTTAAGCCACAGAAGAAAAGGATTTACTTATAAGAAATAATTTCAGACACTAGAAACAACACAGAGCACTGTACAGAGTTTTTGATTGTAAAGTAGCTGCCAAAGTCCATGCAAGAACTGGCCTTGCAGGACTCCCTGTCTCCTTGCCTCACAGTGACTGGCTGAGTATCCCAGGTCTGTATGTGTAAATGAAGTGAACTCATGATTCTACAAACCACTGGGATCTCTAGATCTCAATTCCAGATCCGTGAACCCATTAGGTATTTGGGTATTAAATCACTGCAGCACTCAAAGTGTCCCATGCCCTTAGATGAACAACAGCTTGGATCAGACTGGTCCTCAACTTGACCATACAAAGAAAGAGGGCACTACAACATACCGCATCCAGCTTGCTGTTCTTGCCCTCTTCCCAAACCAGTAGGGCCAGAGAGCTCTTCAATCCTCAGCTTTCATTGTGTTGTTGTGTTCTACCATGCTAGGACAGAGAAGCCTTGTCCAGCACACGGAACAGCAGTGTAAGAGAAAAACAAACCGTTTGATTTATTTTTTTTAATGTTTGTTTTACTGTTTCCATTCTCCTTAATCTTGTGTACCTCTTCCGTGATTTGTTGAAGATTAACAAACCAGTGATTATTTCATGCTGAAAGGCTCCTTTTCATAACATGGAATGTCACAAAAATATGATTATTTCTGCAACAGTCAATTCTGCCACTTCTACAGAAATCATATGGTTTCAGTGTTCAGAGAGACAGTTATCCAGATAATTACAGTCAAGTTTCTTCCAGAGACAGGAGTGAAAGCAATACATTTACTTGAGTCAAAATTAGCCCTGAGTAATTTAGTGGTAGAATTCAGCTCTTTTTTTTCAATTAGGAGAAAAAGCAAAGCTCAGGTATCATTTTAGAGGCATCTTAGAGAGTTATTTGAAGTGTGACTGTCAAACAAGAAGGTTAAAGAGGAATATGTAACCACCATGTATCTTATGCTTGTTTCCACACAAGAGGGGAGAGTAAAGAAACAAGCTATATAAATGTCTTCTCCATCACTGAGCTCCATCTCTTTTTCCTATTCCAAATCTGTTTTACTTTTTTGTTTAGATTTCCTTTGCTCTTTCCAAACCTTCTCTCATTCTGTATTTCTCACCATCCTCTCCGTTCTTTCTTGTTTTTATTCTTCTATGGTATCAGTCCATCTCAGCTGTTCCTTCTCACACTTTTCCCATTTTTTCCTTTCCCCTATGCTACACTGGGGGGCTTTGGAAAGCCATCCTCCCTTCTAGGAGTGGTCTTTTAGCTTGTGTTGGCTTTGTTATCACCAGTGCAGTGAGGTGCTTACAGAAACCAGTGGAGTAGTGGAACCAAACTTTACCAGATGGAGCCCAGTACCAGTACAGGTGAGCTGCGGAGGATGGAGGGGCTATGCAGAGGAGCTTATCTTTTCCAAAACATGTGTGCTCCCCCATGTTATTTAAGCAAATATTCCGACATCCTTACACAAATGTGGATTCAAAACCTGGACTATTCTTAGTGTCAAGAAACTGGATAGGTTTTTCAAATGAGAAGCCCAGAAGACTTTCTGTCTTGCCTCCCTGCCCTTTATCCTCTGTGCTTGCTGTAAATCCAGGCTCATAGTAGTGATCATTACCTTGTTTTGTTGAGCTTCCATTCTGAAAAACTCTTTATTCATTGTTCAGGGCAAGATCAGTTGTTAGCTGTGAAACAGTCGCTATTTTATTCATTCCCTGGATTATATAGGAACTTTACCGGAGTGAGGAATTGGCAGGCCAGAAGTGGTACCTGGAGGACTTAGCTCTGAGAGGACAGGGGAGAAGGCAGAAGAGCCTGTGGGCTGCTGTGAAAGTGCTTTTAACAAACACTGTTGAAGCAGCTGGTGGCTTCAGCTGTAGCCTTAATTTCAAGCATCGTAATTGATTGGTTTGGTTATTTATTACACTTAGCTTGCAGCTTTGGGCAAAGCAACAGGCTAATAAAGGGCCAGGAGTTTGTTTTTCAATTTTTTTGCTGACTGTTGTGGTTTCTGGGGGTCTCATATGCTTCAGTAAGCATGTCTTGTCTTTTCTTCTGCCTGTGATCTATCACAATCATCTGCCTCTCTCTGCTAGCCCCTTCACTCCATCAACCTGTCCCAAGAGATGTCCATTTTGTTGACCATGTGAATTATTATCTTTGTTTGTCCTTTCTCATCCTAAATGCTGTACCACTTCCTTTGTTCTCTGATCTGCTGAGTAAGTTGTTTTGACTTTGATGTTTTGCTGTCTCATAAGCAAGTGGCAATAATACAAAGATACCCAAAAGCCTCGGTTTCTTCAAAACATACTTGGGAAGAATGTTCCTCTTTATTTGGCTTAATAGCACCAGCTTATGCTGATTATGGCCTCCACAAGTAGCTACGGAGTAGGAATAGTGCAGTATAGAAAGAGATAATGTGTTAAAATCAAAATATTCATGATCCTGAATATTTGGTTCACCAATATGAACTTTGATTTATTTGGATGGTTAAATAGTTCAGCTGATGCTAAACTGTTTGCAAATTTTCTTTGTTAAAGAGAATCTGGGTCCAGCAAATGAACAGCCGTATCACACTGGTGTGGCTGAAATGCTGAACTCAGCAAAGTAATCAAACCCTGAAGGGACTGGAGTTTGGCGTCCTTCTTGTTTTCCACCAAGAAGACAGCCAGAGGTGATGTAGGACTGAGGATAAAGTGGTTTATTCTACCACAGGAAATTCTGTTACCCGTTCGGCACATTTCAGGACACTTTTTGCTTGCAATTAGCTGCGGTGGAAAGGTTGTGCAAATCAAAGCTTTAATGTCAAAACATAATGGACCAGAGGCCCCAGATGCCTTTATATCATCTAAGTTGTTGGTGCTGAAACACCCCAGAGAGGATGCAGGGTTTGCCCTAAGTATTGTTTTCATTCCAAGAGAAGGCAGACAAAAGAGTTTTATTCTCCATGGGAAATAAAACCAAAGAGTCTGTCATGGGGCTTCCTAGGCAGTGAAAGCTACATGATATTTTACAAAAGGGTGCACTTTAATGATTGTTAATTGCAGAGTGCTCTTTTAATACATGGGAAGTCTTCAATATCTGAATGTCTACTTGAGCATCATGTTGGGGAGGGAGAGGAAGAAGGATATGGGGTCTTTTACAAGGGCATTTACTCTCTGTCAGCCACATCTTATATCTAGCTGAGGGAGGGAGGGAAAAAAGCCAGAGTGTCCACAGTGGGTTCCATTGACCCGAAGACTGAGAACATCAGGAATCTCAAACTATTTTTACAACTGCTCTTTGCTTTTAGGAACATTAACACTTTGAAGTATATGATTGTGCCTCTAATCCATGGTTCCGGGGCTTTTACCTGATTATGATCCATTTTTTTTTTTCCATAAGAAAGAACTTTACATCAATTTAGCATAGAACAAGGTTGTTTTGTGTCTCTCCTAAGCCTTCCAACAACTGTGTGCATCAGCAGTTTTACACATGTAAAGACACATAAAATCCAATGCTGTTACTACTTATCACAAGTATGGCAGTGAGATGGAGCAAGAGGAGAAATGAATCTTCCACCAGCTTGCCAATCAGACACTACTGATATTTGGAAGATAGTAATGAAATCACCTAATCAGGTGATTTCCTAATAACATACCTGCTACCCAAGTGTGTTACCAAAGTAAACAGACTCTTTTTCTTGTTTCAGGTTGGCTTTTGTAGTTATTGCCTACATGTAGCAGAAATTGCATGATGTCTTTCTGCCTCATATATATAGGCTTTTATTTTGTACTCAGAAACATCAAATCAGAAATCCTGAATAGAGCGCTAGCTCCGAGCTTTTGCACTCCATGTTCTGCATTTTTATTAAACCACTTGGCAATCAAGATGCTATTCAAAAAATTCTCTGTTTCTCAGATTTCTGCACTTTTGTGTGCATGGTGGCCATAGAAATCTTTTTCGTGGATCATCACTGGAGACCTTCCTACAGCCTTTCAGTACTTAAAAGGGAAAGACGTATAGAGGCTTTTTACTGATATCTGTAGTGACAGGATAAGGGGCAATAGTTTTAAATTAAAAGAGAATAGAATTAGATTAGAAATAATGTTTTTTTTTTTTATTATAAAGATGGGAAACACTGGAACAAGTTGCCCAGAGAAGCTGTGTCTGCCCTGTCCCTGGAAGTGTTAAAGGCCAGATTGGATGGGGCTTTGAGCAACCTGGTCTAGTAGAAGGTGTCCCTGCTTGTGGCAGAGGTGGGTGGAACCAAATCTAGATGGTCTTTAAGGTCCCTTCAAAACAAAACCATACTTTGATTCTGTGATCTGTATGATGAGGGGATCAATGTATGCAAGAAGCTTCTGCTTTAGACAAAATCTAAGACAAAAGGTAACATATTAATATGAGCCTTTTGACTCTGTGTGACAATACAGTATCTACGTTACAGATAATTCTGTCGTATTTTCTGAATTGGGACACTGTAAGACACTTTTCAAACATTTAGGATTGAATGATGAAATGGAGTGGTTGATTCACTTGCTCAGTTGGATGGATAATGTGCAGAGAAGCTGTAGCACTTCCAACCTACCAGTTCTGTTGTTACACTGAAGCAAGATGTTCCCTTCTTAACACATTTCCTATTAGGTATTTTAAATGCATTTTAATACCTGGAAGAAATGTTCATAGCTTTTTTTTCCTGCACCCAAAATAATGTTGAGTTTTTCACCTTCATTTGCTCGCAGTAAATAATGATCTACATCAACAAATTCCTCCTAAGGAGAGGAGAAGCAGCAACGTCCTTTTGGGGAAACAGTGGCCTTGCAATGTGTTCCTGAAAGTCTATGTGGCACTTGGACAGTGCAAGTCAAATGGTGGTGTGAAAAAAGCAAACCAGTGGCTCAGTTCCTGCCCAAATGTGATGCTCAGTATGAGCTCATGCAGGTCATAGTAACGTGAAGACATCTGATAGATGGAGCCGAATTAAGCACTTGGAGCCAGCAGAAGCATCTGGCTGCTTGCTGTCTGGGATTGCCTGAGTTTAGAGGAGTGAACAGAACTGGTTTTGTTCTGCTTGGAACTACAACCGTCCGTATGGTTAAACAGGGGAACTTGTGTGCTCATAGCACCTAAACCCCTGAGATCTCTAAGAGCTCTGTAGCACTCTGGTCCTTGGAGAGGTCCAGCCTGAATGGAGTTCTCAGGCAGCATCCAGTACTTAGCTTAGAACAAAAACTGCTGACAGAGAGGTGCATCAAATGCCTGCTAGAGCTTCTGAACCTGTGAGCATAAAGTAAGTGAATTAACACACAATTGTATTTTAATGACTAAACAAGTTAACTGAGTTAGTCCTTAATCTGCTGTAGTTCTCCTTTTCCTTTCTGTGTAGTAGAAAAAGGCAGATTTATACCTGATGAGGTTTTATGAGGTTAATAGCTATGAAGTGCCCAGGCACTCTTATGATGAAGATATTATGCAAGCATAGCAATGCCAAATGCTTGATGCAAATTCCTCGCTCCTGGTTTGATGTCCTCTCTTCCCTTGCACAGTTTCTCTGCCAAGTAAATACACTCCTTTCAGATGAATGTACTTGTGCCTCTGCCTAAAGTGTCTTGGTTGAATTACCAATTGTGTTGCTAGCATTCCTTCTTAGTATATATAGCTGATAAAAATGGGTTTTAAAGAGGTCCTCAGGAGACCTTTCTTGCTGTTTTTCCTTGCTGTTTGGGAGTTTTAGGAGATTATTTCCTTTCTCAATGGATTAATGTTATCAAATCCAGTCCCCACTTTCACAGTAAAAGGAAAGTTTTGATCTCATTGTGTTTTGTGGTGTTGTGCAAAGACAACCTTAGTTATGTTAGTAAATGATAGGTGACCTAATTGGGACTGAAGTGGAAAAAATCACGTATTTTGCTAAATTGCCTAAACACTCTGTTTTGGAAGAACTACTCAGATTACTTTTTACTCTTGAAAAGATTGTTCCTGATGTACAGGTTGTCCCTAACAGTGGTTGCCAAGCTCAGGTAGATTTTTGTGAATAAAAAGAGAACCATAGGCCATGGAAATGCTCTGTTTCTTTACTGGTTTTGTTTATGTTAAATGCCTGTGATGTTAGTGCCAATGTGAAGTTTCTTGGAGAAATTATAGTGTAAAATATCAAGGCTTTCCCTTAAAAAAGAAATGTCATTCCAAATGTAACAAATATCGGATCATTTAGCTGTGTAGAGCCTGAAGCTAAGCTGGATACTGATTGAGTATGAAATGTTTATGTTGGGGATGGAAGAACTGATAGGGGAAGCCACATTCTTTTGCTTTATATTTGCAAGGGGCAAATATTAGTTGTATAAGCAAATGATTTCCATACTCCTCATACATGTGTTTGCTCTTTAAGTAGTCTGTCTTGTTCCTTAACTTCACTTGTCTTTATGTAATGCCTTGAAATAGATTCACGTGTGCACTGGATGACTTTGCATGGCCCAGAAACCTACAGAGAGCTTTGCCCTGATATCACACAAATCTAGATGGTGATGCTTGTTTTCAAATCTCAAGGACTGATCTTTGATCTGAATAGCGGAAGCTGAGTTGTACCAAGGAATGTTCAGACACAGGCACTCGCTTTTGTGATGCAGAGCACAAAGGCATGTGTGCAAGATGGATCTTAAATTGCCTTAGTTTTTACTTGGTCTTAACAGGAAAACATGTCAGAGATGTCTGTAAGAGCTTCTGTGTCTAATGGATGGGTTAAAAAAAAAAAAAAAAAAAAAAAAAAAGAACCTTGAACAATACATTGTGAATACAGCAAAACAAACCACAGTGCGGTTCACTAGTATTTATTGGTATGTTGAGAAATAATACTCCTTGTATTTCTCTGTTCACCACATTGCCACCCCAGCCTTGGGAGCTTTCTGAAACACTGTACCTGGTTATGCTTTCATGCAGACCATGAGTCAGGAGTGGATCTGCTGGAAGAACCAGGGTGGATTGCTACAGGTGATCTAAAATGAGTTTAAGTGGGTGGAAAGACCTAGGGAGCTTGTATGGTAGAAGCAGCAGGGGCTGTCCAATTGCATTAATCCCATTCTTGTCCTAAAGCAATGACCACTAATAAGGCAGTGGAATGAGGATTTAGAATGTGCCCCTGTAGTTCTGAAACTCTCCCAAACAGAAAAAGATGACTTTTCTCATTGCTCACCACAGCCATGCACCTGTTTGGCCTAAACTGGCACCTGCAGCCGATGGAAGGGCAGATGTATGAGATCACGGAAGACACAGCCAGCAGTTGGCCAGTGCCAACGGACGTCTCCTTATATCCTTCGGGGGGCACAGGGTTAGAGTTACCTGACAGGAAAGGCAAAGGAACCAGTGAAGGTATGGTTGGTGTGTGTCCATGTTGTGAGTCTTCTGTCTGCCTCTAAGCTCCAGCCATCCAATCTCATGTTCCATTACCCTCAATGCTGCCATCAGCAGGTGCTTTTCCAGTCTTACATGTCTAGAACTAGTAATTGTTGGTCTTGTTTCCATATGTCTCTAAGTTTTGTACCCTTCTGATGTCCACTAATGCAATAAAACCGTGTGAAACCCTCCCCACACGTTCAAGGCATTCTCAAGGTGAAGCCATCTGTACCCTATCTCATAGGATACAAGAAGGCCATCATGAAAACCTTCCTTGAGGGGCTGTTTTCATGGGAAAACATTGTCTCATGAAAATTAAATGATTCCTGGAGTAGTGAATCAAGCTTTCTCTGCAGCAGTACAGAAATATTTCAGTGTGCCTGTTTGTTGACACTGAGTAGCAAATGTTTTGAAGACCAAAATGTTTATTGATAACTACTACACTGTGAGCTTTGACACTCCAGAGTTGGACATCTCTTTGCAAAAGTAGCCGGATAAAAGGCCTCGTTTCCACAACATACCACAATGTTGACAGAAATTAGTAGCAGCTGGTGGGCCCTAAATTCAGCAGCACCTTATCCAACAGCTTTACATCTTAGCGTGCTTTTTTTAGAGGCAGCAGTGCCAAAAGAACCTGTAAGCTGTGCAAAGTTTTATCCCTCCCTAGACTGAGCTGGAGAAATGAGAAATTCTAATTTTCAGAAAGCATTTTTGTTTGCGTATCAAGCTTCTCTATTCAAAGTTAATAGATTTCAGTAAAAGTGAAGTAATTGGCTATTTTTGGTAGTTATTTTGGTGGAAGAAGTTTTGAGGACACATAAGGTGGATGCTACTGTTCTGGCAACTCTCTCGAAAGTTTCCAGAGTGTTCCCTAGGCTTTGGCTGGGAGCCTGTGTTTACATCTAAAATTTAAATTAATTGTGTTTTTTTTTTTTTTCCTTTAAGACCTTATCTGTATTTATTAGTTCAAATAAAGGCCATAATTATTTGTGTTCCTTAAAACAGTGTATTTAGTGGTAACTGATGGCTGCCATCAAGTTGCTACAAGGAAAAATCAGCTAAGCAGGTTATTCTCAGCAAACCTTACTAGACAGTGCAGGAAGCTGCAGACAGCCCTGCTGTTATATTCAAAAATACTTCATGACAGATCTTTTTTTTTTCCCTTCTGACTTGCCATATGTTTCATTTTTAAATCATCTAGCTTTGATCTGTCCATTTCCTTTTAAAAACCAAAATGAAAATAAACGGATGTATCCAAGAGTGCCATCCAAGTGAAAGAACTCCATTTGATTTTATTTTCAGGCATGTTTGCAGTAGCATGAGTAGAAGTTTTGATTGCTGCTCTGTTAAAAGAGAATACTGGGAAATAGCCTAGTTACATCATTAGAAGACTCCTCAAATTAGTACTTCATATAGATATTAGGAAATCTGTAGGCTTTAGAGGAAAATATCTTGTCCTGACTAAAAAACACATCAGGACAACATCTTTGTTGCAGGAGTGACACTGTCCAGCCTTAAAATGCAGCTCTCTCCTCATTAGGTGGCTATGTAACTAATTCTGGACTAGCAGTGTTGCATGACTTCTGTTCTAAGCCATAATGTATGTGATTGAAATAAATTTTAAAAAGAATTGAAATGTATTTGAAAGTCTTCCGGATCAGAATGAAATAGGCTGCAATGTGTTAGAACATCCTTAGAGCTGATCTGAATGAATCATTCCCAATGTCTTGCCAACTCTCAGTAACAGTCCTTCTTTCTCATCTGTGTCTGTGCTCTAGCACAGCATTTACCTGTGTTTAAGCCCAACCCTGTTTACCAAAACACTTAACTGCATGCTTGCATTTAAGCATGTAACTAACTGTGACTGAAGTCAGAGAAATGTGTGCTCTTAAGTGTTTTGATGGGTCAGGGTACCTTCCTGTCAAAAATATAGACAGATTCAGAAAGGTCTGAAATTAAATAGTTCATTTTGATATCCAAAGAAATTAGGAACAGTTGCTACGGCAACTAAAAAGTTCAAGGTAATGTGTGGAAAGAGCAAAGTAATTGACAGCTCAATTAAGAATTCAGACCTGAAGTTAATTTTAGGGAGTCAGATATTCTGATTAAAAGCCAATTTCTGATTAGAAGCTGAAATGGCTTTTTTATTGTACTTTATAAAGTATCCAGTCCACAGAGCCTGATCTCACTGTAGGCTAAAACTGATGAAACAGGGATGGATTTCAGGGACTGAGTTCAGACTGGTGAAGAGAGCTACTCTTTGAACATCAGCCGCTGGCAAGGTGATACAACAGCTCTTAGGATATCAACTTCTCAGACATACATCTGTCCACCAAGAGGAGACATAAACTTTGTAGTTCTGTGTACAAAAAATTATTTCTGTAAGACTGCCTTTTGCAATCACAGAAGCATTTTTATTTGCATGAGCAAGCACTGCTCTCTGTACAGAATACATCCCGTGTTCATTTTCTCCAGCCTCTTGCTTGCATAGCAACATCTGTCATATTAAATTCTCACCTTCTTTTATTCACTCTGATGTACAGTCTTTATTAATGAACATGCAGGGGGCATATAAAATACTTCAAGTTTTCATCTGAGTGTCTGAGAGTCTATAAAACATGTCAGTAGTAATCAGAAAAATTATATACTTCATTTGAACCAAAACATGTGATATCTTTAGCTTTTCTTTAATAGAATCCTCTATCTTTTCATCTTTCAGTAATGCAGTAAGAAACTTCTCATGAAGACATGGAAACTGTTTCCTTTAATCCTGACAGTGTGAAAAGTAATTTTTAGTATGCCAGATAAATGCTATCAATCCAATTGATAAAGTAATTCCCTTCAGAATCAAGCTGATTTTCATTGTGCAATTGTAGTCTATCAGCATAGAATGATTCAGAAGGAATGCCCATTTACCTAAGCTGCTTCTGATTATCTCCTTTAATATACACTTCAACTAAAAAAAGAGTAAAAGGTCAGCAGATTTCCCCCCTTTATTTATAGGAAAGCGATGAGCAAAGATAAATGAGGATCTTGTAAAACTAACAGTAGCTTTTTTTTTTTCTGTGTGCACATATACACAGCCTTTGCGTATGCACCTTTTGTGCTGGTATGCATAAAACTTCTGCCACAAGATAGCAGAGAAATGAAACGTGCCATAAAGTCCTGCTCCAGCAATGCATTTAAGAACTTGCTTACTTTAAATCAGTGGTTAGTATTATTAGAACCAGAAGTTCTGCTAAGTTTTAATAAGTAAACAAAACAAAACAATTCCATCCTGAATAGTTAATATGCATGTCACTTCTATACTGATTTCCAGAGAAGCTAACAATTTACATCTGTTTCTCCCGGAAAGTTTATGTTGGGATGGTATGTGGAGAACTTTAATGAAATATTGCAATTAATATTATATACCGTTAAATGAAATATTGTCATTTGAAACACTAAAATTACATGTTCTACCAATCACCTTTTTCAACATGGCAAGTAAAGTCTGAGACTATTTGATTTGAATTCATGATAGAGGGGAACAGATATTTTTGTTTCCCATTTCTCAAATGTAGACTCTGGAAGAAAAAAATTCACAATGTGATTTTCCTAGAAAATACTATAAGTACTGGGAAGTTTCTTTCTCATTTTGTTAGTCTTGTTTGGTCTGTGAAACACAGAGTTGTGTTGTAATGGCATGGAGATGAGAAAACTAATTTATTTGAATTTCCCAAATTAATAATTAGTTCTTGGTGACATATTGCTCTCCTTACTAAAGCTGAAATCTTTCAGGTGAGGCTACTGCATACTTCTCAACTAGAAGTGTCCTTAATAAAGGCTGTTTGCTAAGCAGTTACCTTCTTCATTGTCCTTATGCCTTGCAGCTAAAGCTGTGGCCACTGGCAATAGCAGAGTCTGAAAAGGCATCATTCTGGCGTTTGATTTTTCATTCTGCCCCACATTCCCTGGTCTGCCTTTGGGTCCAGATTTTTCAAAGCAGCCACCTGTTTTGAAAGCTGTGAGTCTATGAATTTCTAACCTGGAATTTCTCAGGTGTGTTTTTTGGGTGTGCTAAGCTCCCTGCTGACTCCCTTGGACATTGCACCACGTACTGATTCCATTTGAATACCCAGGTTCTCCAACCTGGTGGTCCATTTGAGAAACAGATGCCTTCATTTGTCTTCTGAAAGAAAACGGATAGTCATACACTTTGCAGATTATATTGAAACCCAATTAAAATCTCTCACATTTCTTAACAGATATTACTCAAGTGCAGGGTACAATTTCCTTTGTTTTTCTCAGTCCTTTTTTTTATTTACCTTTTTGTGCACTGTTTAACAAACTTCAAATAATGTTACCACTGTCAAGAGTTAATTTCATAGAGTAACATTTTCCTTTCCTCACTCAGGCATCGTTCATGCTGCTGTTCTCCACACCACCATTCCACTCTGTGACATGTCTATCTCACACTTACTATGCTTCTTTTTTGTAATTTAATGGTGACTTCTCCATTCCTGAAGTTATATTTACTTAGGATGTAATATCAGATGTTTTATTCTTATCTTTGGAACATAATGGCACTCTCTCTGTTGTTACAATTTAAACAAAAGGCCATTTTTCTCCAGGTTGCTCTTCCCATGTTCATGTTTTCAAACAAAACAGTTACTGAAGCCAGAAATAACCCTGCCAGTTTTCCTTCCATAATCGTATGGATTGGCTAGACAAAGTTCTCAGAAGACTTCAGGACACTAATAGACTGTTTCTCAAGATCAGTGTCAGAGATACCAGTATGATTGGATTACTCTCAGGATCTAAGACTAATTCAAAAATTTTGTTCCTGTGTTTTGGCAGGAAAGCCCAGTAGTTTCTTTCCAGACGACAGTTTTATAGACTCTGGAGAGATTGATGTAGGCAGACGAGCCACACAGAAGATCCCTCCTGGTATTTTTTGGAGATCTCAGGTGTTCATCGACCACCCAGTGCATCTGAAGTTCAATGTGTCTTTAGGAAAGGCTGCTCTGGTTGGCATCTATGGCAGAAAAGGACTCCCACCATCACACACACAGGTAACAGGACCTTATTTTAATTAAGTAATAGTTATCTTAAATTGTATATTTGTATGGTGTATCGTCTTATTTCATCTATTTCTTTCAAGAATTTGTTGCATGCTTGCAAGATGTCAAAGATCCTTTATCCAGAAAAAGAGAATCAAGTGACAGTGGCGAAATTAAAACGCATTTATCTGTTGGGCTGTAGGCAGAGGCAAAGCAGGCAGTTGCCTAATTAGCAGCAAGCTTCCAGAGAAGGAGGAGGGTGTTCTGGTGCTGGTAGTCACTGAGTTACCAGGTGGTTGCTCCAAGCAGCATGGGATGCTACCTTCTCCATCCAGTGCCTTGCACAAAGGCAGCCACACTCAAACTGCATCTGAAAGAATTTCCTCTTCAACAGTTTCATGTATCTCAGATATGTCTCTCTTTCAGCCACTACCTTTCCCCTCTCATGGTGAGAGCAGCAAGGTTGGTAACTCTCAGGGGAGCAAGGTTCACTTTGATGCCGAACTCCCAGAGCCTACCCTTCACATTATGTATGTTCACTGTCAGCTTAGACTGACATTGGTCAGGGCCAAGTAATTAGTGTATAAGCAAAGAAAATCAACTTTACAGAAAGCCACCAACTGAGGCAGAAATCGAGATACAGTTATTATTCTACGGGACTGAAATGAAAGCAGATGCTTTTCTTAACACACCTTGACAAAAAAACACATGAAGAAATCACTTTCTGGGAAAAGCTATGAAGAATCATTCCCTTAAGTAAGGATTTTATACATTATTTTCTCTACTTTCCATTTCAGTTTCTAAGCTGCTCTTAACCAGATTGATTAATACATTAGGGCATAACACATTGGCAATGCAAAGTTATCCCTCTCCCACTTGCATCAGCAAATTATCAAAGAATTAGCAGGTTTATGTTAATGTGTCTTACCCTTGCCCTACACTATTAGATGAAAATATTTGAGATTTACAGAAATACTCTGTCTACTTTCTTTTTGAACAAACAAATATGTTTATTACAATCTCTCTGGTTAATATGGTATTTTCTGCATATTAGCACACCTCCAACGTATTTATGTCAAAGAGATGGCATAAATCTACACTTTCTCTGCCTACTTTTCTGCAGAATTAAAATCTTTTGGTAGGATCAGCATGTCATAAGTTCAGTGCCACAGTAATGCTGTTATTACCCGTTTTTAATCAATCTCTTTTCACAGAGAGATTCAAACATTTATAACTTAAAACTTCTGTGTTATTTGAATAAAAACTCAAGTCATGATCACATAATATTTACTGTAGATCAGAAGTTGTATTGATTTTATTTGTTTATTATCAATCTTAAATTTTGTTATGGAATGGGATTTGGAGTTATTACATGAACAGATTCAGTTTTTCAATAACAAATATAAAACTTAGCATCTAACCCCCAGGTTTATTGAACTTAAAATCTTCACATATAGCAGGGCACATGAAGCTGTGTCAAGGAAGGTTTAGACTGGATTTTGGGAAAAGGTTCTTCAGCGAGAGGGTGGTTGGGCACTGGAACAGGCTCTCCAGGCAAGTGATCACAGCACCAAACCTGACAGAGTTCAAGAAGTGCTTGCCCAATGCTCTCAGGCACATGGTGTATTCTTGGTGCTGTCCCGTGCAGGGCCAGGAGTTGGACTCAGTGATCGCTGGGGGGCCCTTCCAGCTCAGGATATTCTATGATACACTATACCCAACCACAGAAATGGTTTAAGAAATTAGCAAGCCTGCACCCACTTCACCATCACTGCTGGTCTTTCTGTAACATGATTTTTGCTGGGATATTCTCAGTGATTTCTCAGTGTCAGGACCTTTTGTGTTTAAATCAGCATGGTTGTGTATCAGTTGAAGCATCAGCTGAGAATAAAGTGTTGAATGTGGGATGTGGCACATGTTTGTCAGTATTACATGCTGGAAAAGGCAATGCACTTGCTCGGAATCCTCATAAGTGCTCCTTTTTGTGAAACTACTCATTTAGAGATGCCAAGTATACAGAGAAAGTCATCATCTAGACCAAAAATGACCAGAGGGGCATTTTTCTTCAAACAATAAAAAACATGGTACACTAATAGAAACAGATCACAAACCCCACCCTGTTCTGAAGAAATAATTTAATGAAGCTTCAGATTATTGAATCAATATTGATTTATTACCTTTTAATCTTTAATTTAGTTTGTTAATTATCATTTTTCCTAGATTAATTATTTTGTAAACCTGCTGTTAATTAAAGCATTGTTTTCCCTCTATATATTTTTATCTGATGTTTAATCTCACCACAGTTTATTAGTCTGAGGGGTCATTAAATAGGTAACCTGCTTTCTCTGTTGAAATATTAAACTTGTCTCTCATATTTTATACATATTACACAAACCTCTTCTTTTGCATAATACAAAGTATCTGCTGCACCCCATAAATCTAACCAATGAGTTATATATCTCATCATTTTTCAAGGAATTTCATAAACAAAACTTTGCAAAATGTGTGCTTAGAGCAGTATACAGTACAGAGCAGTACAGTCTCCACTAGAAGAATTTAATAAAGGGTCAATTATTTTTTCCCTAGCCTATTTGATGGCAGTAGTAAAGCTCCAGCTGATTATCAGGGTTTTTTTTTGTGTTACATAGTAGGATATTTCTTCTGTTTAGATATTTCTTCTTCTGCTTTATGAGCCTTAACATAGTTTATGCTGTTTCAGGATCTTTGAATTGATCCTAAATCTGTAAACCCCTAAATGTCATAAAATATTTGTGGCTGTTTGACCCTGGCTGAATGTCAGGTGCCCACCACAGCTACTCTATCACTCCCCTCCACAATTGGACAGGGGAGAGAAAAATATCATGAAAAACTCATGAGTTGAGATAAGGACAGGGAGAGAGAACTCACCAGTTACCATCATGGGCAAGACATACTTGACTTATGGAATTTAATTAAATTTATTACTAATCAAAATCAGAGTAGAATAATTGAGAAGTAAAAGAGATATTAAAAACACCTTCCCCCCACCTCTCCATTCTTCACACATTTAACTTTATTCCCGATTCTCTATCTCCTCCCACCCAGCAGCACAGGGAAATGGAGAATGAGGGGTACAGCAATATTTTTTTTTCCTTCCTAAATATGTTATCACAGAGATGACAACTGCTACCATTACTCATGGACACTTAACCATGGGCAGGTCCATCTTGGAGCTGGCTGGATTTTGCTCTGTCTTGGAGAGAAAAGGGGAAGCTTCCAGCAGCTTTTCAAAGAAGCCACCCTTGTAGCACCCTCGCTACCAAAACCTGGCCATGCAAACCTCATACAGTGTTTGAAGTCATATTTATCCATGCTAAAATAACAAATCTATTCCAAATTCTCTTTGGGAAACTTTCTCTGGCTGTGTTGATCGTGTTCTGTTTCAGGTTGCCAACAACTTTCGTCACTAATAAGTAGGAAAAAAAAGTAAGCTCCAACTTTCTTTAGTATTAGAAATAGATCATACAGAAGCCCAAAATAGTTCACTGTTAACTAAAGGCATTTCTTCTCATTTTTCTCAACAAATCATAATAAAAGTTACACAATTTTGTTATGGTCTATTAGATTTAATCTTCCTAGATTTAATCCTTTTGTAAAACTCATTTTAACCTAGGTCAAATTTTAATAAATCATAAATTTTAGAGATAGGCCATCACAGCCTGTGGAGAGTGTTTTTCCGTTTGTACAGTTTGAATTGATTAACATGGTATTTTATCTGTGATTTCCTTGCTGGCAGTAACTAATTGCCTATTAAAAATCTTTGAATGTATTAAAATACAATAAAGTACAATCCATTTGTGGCTCAATTAATATTTACAACTAGTAGCTAGTAACTTGGCAAAGTCACTGACATCTGCAGCAGCATCTTGCAAATATTTATAAAAATAAACTTTTGCTTTTGGCAGTAAGCCCAAGTAAGCATAACCCAGATTGGACTGGAACAACAGCAGCTCATAGTACCTGAGTACCTTGAAATTGTTTTCATTTCACTAAGCTTTAAGTATCTACATCTAGTATATAGCATGAAATGGATGCTTGTAAGCACAATCCATGGGACACTTCTTAGCTGTCCACTTCAGGATGAGTCAGGTTGCATCCTGGAAGTGTCTCTTTCTTAGCCTGAAATCCAGTGGTTCTAGAAAATTAATTCAGGCTGTCAGCATCCAGAGATGTCAGCACTTGGTGAGGTGAACTTTACCTATGGTTTCTGCAGTTAGCTCTTAAAAATCTAGTCAAGCTGTTCCATGAGGCTCCAAAATGAAATTGGAAATAAGTCATTTTTTCTCTTAATGGTTTTAACTTCTTCAGTTCACCTGACCAATGTGTTCCTTAGTCAAACTCAGCTCTACTGAGATGTTCCCAGCACCCACATATTACTATAATGTCCTGTGTCACTATCCTACTCAGCTGTGTCAGTCACGCTCACACTAAAATCTGACAAGGCATCAGTCTAGGCAATATCTCATGGGTGAAAAACCTTGTCCTGATATCCAATCTAAACATCCCCTGAGTCACCTTCATGCATTGAGTCCTGCACTGGCCATGGGAGTGAAGAGATCTGTACCATCCCCTCCTCTTCTCATGATGATGTTGAAGACCACAGTGACGTCTCCCCTCAGTCTGCTCTTCTCCAGGCTGAAGAGACCAAGTGCCCTCAGCCGCTCCTCATACAACTTCCCCTCGAGGCCCTTCACCATCTTCATTGCCCTCCTTTGGACGCTGTCTCATGGCTCAGTGCCTTTCTTGTATTGTAGTGCCCAAAATTGCACACAACGTAAGTGCAGAGCAGAGCGGGAAAATCCCCTCCCTCGACTGGCTGGAGATGCTTTACCTGATGCACCCCAGGACATGGTTGGCCCTTTTTCCCAAAACAGAAGTGTACATTTTTTAAGTACACGTGTTTAGAATTTATACTTATATTTTTAGATTTTATATTGTATATTTTTATGGTTTATATTTACAATGTATTTTTTCAAACAGAAGCTCTGTCTCTGGCAAAGCTAACTTGGATAGACACTCAAAAGGAATGACCCTTGCAGGTGTGCCAGATTTTACATTTGCAAAAAGATACTTTAGCACCAAATCTGAGATCTATGTACTGAAATACATAAAAAAAAATATAAAATATTAAAGCAAGGCTCAAAAATAATTTCTAGTAGAATGAATATTTAAAGATACATAAGTAGAATAGACTAGGGACAAATTTTTCATTTCGTATGCAAGCTATGTTATATATAGCTTATTTCTCAAAATGTTTTTGGAAATAAACACTTTTTTTTTTTTGACTTAGTAACTTAACCTTTTTAACTTCACAACTTTAACTTTTTTTAAACTTCTTACTTCTCCTGCATAGGAAACAACATGTCATCAAGTCCTTATCTTGGTTGACTTTGAAGACCATACCAGATGACTTAATAATATAACAGGCACCCAAATTTTGCTACAGTAAAGTGAAAAGGGATAAACAGCCTAAATATTGTTGCCACACTCAGCCAACACTCAGTAGCCATTCAGCACAGCAACATCTACTGGTTCGGAAAGAAGTAGTGTTGTTTCTTTCTGCCTGTTTTCCTTTCTCCTGATAAAAATTACAACCCTATTTGACCAGCTGGATGAGAGAGGTAAAACCAAGTGAAGTCAGGGAATAGAAAAGCTGAATAGTGCCTCAACTGCTAGATTCTGCTAGCGAGGTGTCCTGGTCATCTAAACACATGATAAAAGTCAAATTAGATAAGGTTCACTTAACATTTGTGATGTCTGCTGGGCTTGTATCTGCCTCATCCCATTAATATAATACTAGACAAACTAAAATTATTGCAGAAAAGCAGTGGAAAGATATTTAAATAGGGAACTAAACATAGTTCTAATACTAGTAGCAAAAGCAAAGCCATTGTTCAGCTGAAGTAACCCTGGCAAAAAAGAAATACGTCCTTTTGAGGAAAATTCCAAGAGCCACTCCTTAAACGGCACTTTTCTACATTATTTGTCTCTTTTACATCTTCATTCTCCCTGATCTTTTAACCACTTTTGCTATTGCATTAAGATAAAAAACCCTTGTTGGCTAAGCAAAATCCTTCTGCAAAACTTCTACAAGGATTTACTTTAAGATACTTCTTATTTTTCCTCCATGACCCATAGCAATTCTGGCAAACAACCAAGTTAGGCTAGATATATTTTTCTGTCTTCTTTTTCATGTTGGGCAAGGCACAAAGAAGGCAACAAATAAGCTTCTTAGTGTCATACAGTGCAATTAAGTCATGGTCTCATGTTTCCCTACCTGTATTTCTACAAAATGAGAACACCTCAGTAGGGCCAATGTGCCCTAAGTCACATTTTAAATTAAGATGATTTCTTGATTAATGTAATTACAGAAAAAATGCCTTCATATACTAGCTATTTCCAAAATGGTTACTTGGGGATAGTCCAGGAACATAATTGAGTTACTAGGAAAAGTCCTGTTTATGGTGCTTCTGTAGACCCGGAATGAGAGACTAAGCTTGAGGAAGTCTGATACACATGGAAACATCACTCCTTCTTGTGTTTCAGTTTGACTTTGTCGAGCTCCTCGATGGAAGACGCCTACTGACACAGGAGGCGAGGAGTTTGGAAGGACCTCAGCGGCAGCACAGAGCTTTTGTGCCCTTGTCCAGCCACGAGACAGGATTTATCCAGTATTTAGATTCAGGAATATGGCATTTAGCCTTCTACAATGATGGCAAGGAATCGGAAGTGGTTTCTTTTCTTACTACTGCTATTGGTAAGGATTTCCTCTATTATTCCTAAGTTCCTACATATGCCTTGAGGCCAGGTATTAACGCACATTCTCAAAATGCATGATGGCTTTATGTGGTTTTGGAGAGAATGCTTGAAGGGGATTGTATTTAGCAACAAGCTAAGTGCTCTTAGGCCCTAAATGTTGTGTAAGTATTTTGTAGGCCTCTTAAGTAACTATAACCATAACGAGATCCTGCCCAGTGCCAAGAATGGTCTGCAAACTGGAAAATCCCTGCTTTATTTTCTTTCTTTGATCTTCCTTTTATTTAGTTGGGTTTTGTTGGGTTAGTTTGTTTGGTTTTTTGTTTGTTTCATTGGGTTTTTTATCTTTCTGGAGCAGAGGTGCAGGAATAATTGAAGCACAGGCAGCAGCACCATGCCACAGTTTTGTGTGCAGACAGTCTTGCTGTTGAAGACAGTCAAAATTACTCAAGCTGGAGTTCAGGCAGAGTGCTGAGGTTAAAACTCCAATAAAGAGCACTGCAAGGCTTGGTTGTAGCAGCCACGATAACAGGAATCTCTGTTTATCCCTGCTAACAAAATGAAGCTGAGATTGCTTAAGAAAAACAAATTAACTAAAGAGGTCTCTCGACTTCTCTGGCAGTAAAATGCTCTGCCAGTTCAGCGCACAGGCACGGATTTGTTGTCGTCCAAAGAGGAAAGGATACTGCCAGTGGGTGCCTATCAGCACACTGAGTATTCTTCTTCCACCCTGTAAATATCAGAATCTGTTTCTGATTCAATATTACTTAATTTTAAATTTAATTGACCTGTTGAAACTGTTCATATACCTAAATTCATTTGGTTGTAATTCAAAGATTACTCCATAAAACTAGCAGTCAGCTTTCTTCTAGCCACAGTGATTGTTTAATGGACTTTTTTTCTTTGCAGAAAAAAGCAGACTCGTTCCAAAACTACCATTTATCCCTCTCCCAAAAGAGGCATTGGTGTGGAGTCTCAGCTGTCTGCAGTAGTTACCTATGAGCTATGGGCTGTAATTTGTCTTTGCTGGTTAATTAAAAGTGCAGGTCTTATTAAAAAAAAGTCATTAAGATCCCAGCATTCCATTTTAGCACTAAAGTTTATCTAATGCAGAAGTGGAAACTGCTGTAATACTCAGTGTTAAATTTAAAACTTGGAAATGCAGTGTTTAGTCCTGTTCACAGTTGAGCAACACCAGAAATAGTTGTATGTTAGCTTGTGAAATTGAAGTCTTACTCTATAGAATGTGGATTTACTTTCATTTAGTTTGCTTTAGCAGTTTGATTTTTTTACTGATGCCAACCACAGAACCTTCAGGTATTCTTCTGAAGGCAACTTTTTCCTTGCCTAAGAATTTCTTCAGTTCAAAATTTCCCATCATAGGAAAAAAATCACTGAGGCTCTCACAGCAGAAAACACTTTTAAAACACAGTTACTACTTGTTCTTGTTTTCAAACTGATGCTTATGAGTTCTAGCCAGACTTTTCTCTTGGCCTCATTGTACTAATGTGGGGGGTGTAGGGAAGGGAAGAAAAAGAGAAAAAACATTCTTAATTTGCCTTTGAACAGCAAGAGAATGGTATGGGTGCAAAGCATGTCAGATGTCTTTAGGGCAATCCTATTTTTGTTTGCTTATGCTCTGCTGTACCTTCATGACCACATGATAAGGAGAACAGTCCATGATACAGACTCCATGATATATTCTATATATCCCCTGCTGACCTTCAGTCATTCTGTATTTCAGTTCAAGGAAGTTTTCTTTTGCTATATAAGAGAGAACATTGGTTGGGATCACTTTACCCACTTTCAGCTATATATCAACACAAAGCCATAGTGTAGAAAAAACTGTTTAGGTACAAGATATGCATTTTGAAACTCACTTAAGTAAAAATTTTGGGTAGGAAGATATGGTTTCTTAGAATTTTTCCAGAAAAGTGCAGCATTTGTATGAGCACCATGAAAAGTGCACCATTTGTATAAGTATGGTAAAAAAAAGAGTAATAGCCTTTACAGGTTGGTACCTTTCTTCTTAGTCTAGATTTCAACAGCTTGTTTAAAAATAAGTAGTCAGGTTTTCTGTGTAAATACACTGTAATGCTTCAGAACCTTTCTAGTGCATTCATGAGGTCTGGCAAGACATGATTGCTATACTGTAAGTATAAAAAGTGTGGTACTGTAGTGTTAAAATTTATTTTTTTTCACTGCCAGAGTAAAGAGGATAAAGCAACATGACAGTTCTTATGAACCAATGTGTAAAGTTGCAACACCAAACAAATTAATCAAGTAACACGTGATGGAGCCTTAGATCTATCTGTGTGGGGTGAAGAACCTTCAGAGAAGTGTTGACTGTCAGAGGCAAGCTGCCATTTAATTTAATTTCTGTGGCAAGAGCGCTTAGAAAAATCTCCCTTTATTATTCCACTGACATAGGGCTTACAGTAAGGGCAAGTTTGAAAAGTATAGCTGTGATGCAGAAAGAAGTAAGATCCGGTGATCTGAGAAGAGGACCAGCAGCCTGAAACTCCTGAATTGTGATTGATGTGCTAATTCTGCCCTTGCCTGGGCTCATGCTTCAGCTGCTCCCTGCATAAAACTGAGGAAACTGAAATTTCACAGCAGATGTTGTGAGGGTGATAGAACTGCTGGGAAAATGCATGGAGCATTAATTAATAATCATAGATAATAGTAGAAGGCACAAAATTGAAAATGGTTATCATAATGATAAGCTCATAAAGCCAAACTGTGCAGTCATTCCTTCAGGCAAACATCCTGTGTGTGAGGACCCACCTAAATAAATGGCCATAGCTTTTACTTGAGCAATAAACACGTTGGATGGAAAGGGTGTTGATTTTCTAAGTCTATGCTATGTTCCAGCAGACTGAAGTTTTCAGAGCCACTAAAATCATTGCAGGCTCTGTATGACATTGTCAACTGCAATTACTGTGCAGTCCTTTTCTGGAATGATTTGGCCTTCGTTATTCCAGTGAAAACTGGAGAAAAATCTGAAAAAAGCATCTGTATTCCCAGTTTGATAGCTCACTGTTAATTTCATAAATTGTGAGGCTGTCCGTCATACAGCTTCAGAATCCAATACAGCTGCAACTAAATCCACTCAGGAACATTAGCACAGATTTTGAGGGCAGGAGATGGCAACTTAGTCTGTTTTCTAAAAGGGTGCGGAATCGTCATCGCTAAAGAGTTAGGTGGTGTCAAAATATGTGCCTGTTACATGCCACTGAATGTAAACCTGGGGAGAAGAGAGCTTCCTAATGTGTGTCAGAGCTTATATTTCTGCTTAATACAGACAATTCAGGTAGAGGGAAAAAGATTATTCTGGGAAAGTGTTCAGCTTTTAATAGCATTTTTATATCCCATTCTTCTAAATTACAATGCAAGAAATTATAAAGGAATGGACAATCAAGGTCTCTCAATAACAAATTAACCTTTTTGTAAATTACATTGGTGGCACTTTCTGAAATTTCTAATAGAAACACTTCTTTGAGAAGCGCCTTGTGGATTCACCTCTGCCTGATAGTGGTAATTTATTCAGAGCGATCTTGTCTTAGTGGAGCAAAATAGTAGGCTGAGGAATCAGCTGGAATCAGCACATCTGAGACAGAGATTTTGGCCAAAAATCTGCTCGGTGGAAGCAAGAAACATCTGAGAGCCTGAAAACAGCATCTATGGAGTCAGAGAGAAAGTGTCTTCCAGCAGCTGTTACTGCTGAGTTCAGGCAAGCTTGGCTGTGCAGGACCACTGAGAAATCAAAAGGAAAAGCAAAATCAGCTGTCTCTGAGAGGAGAGCATTGCTGTTTACCAGCATGTCACCCAGCAAGCAACAGGAAACACATGTAGAACACCCGTGACAGGATGCAAGGTTTTATATCACTTCTATCTCTGCAAGAGAGAATGTTTAGGAAAAGTACTGTTCCCCGTATCAGTTAAAAAAACTCCTGTAAGTAGTTTCCTCCATCAAAGTGCAAGACGAGCTCTGTTGTTGTTTGTTAGGGGTTGCCAGGGCATACCACATTTGGTGATACACATCAAAAGGCAACTGCCCTTCCTACAATAGCTTAAAATGTAATCCACCCCCGTGCAGTCCCTAGGACAGCAGTTCACACAAAGAGGGTACCAGGAGAGGAACACTTCACAGTAGGACTGAGCTTAGAGAGGAGAAATTGAAGGGCACAGAGACAAGCATGGGACTGGGAACCCTCTTTGTGTGAGAGGTGACAAGGTGACTCTTCCTTAGCTCAGTGTGAAAATGCTTTGTATTTAGCTTGTTCTTAGCAAAAGGAAAAGGAAGAGCCTAAGTAGCTCTGATTTGCTTCCCTTACTTTTGCTGCCTGTGTGTAGGCTAACTTAAACTCTAGCAACTTCCACTTCAGAGAGGATGCAGAAGTGTGATCCCCTTAGAGTCTCAAAGCCACTCACAGTATTTACACTTGCTTTGCTAATGTCTGGAAGAGTCTAAACTGTGTTCATGTAAATATTGAGGAGTCGGGATACTGTGCAGAGTAATGTGGGGTGTGATCTGTTCTGTCTTGCACTTTTCTTTTAGCTCCTTAGTGCCTCAGTTACTTAACTTCAAAGTCCCCCATGTACTATTAGATCTCCAAGATTCCAGATGAGGAGAAGTGATTTTAATGTCCCAGCTATCCTTTTCCAAACTTCTCCTTAGGCTAAAGAGGCTGAAAGTTCAGCAAGTATTTTGCTGAATCAGAACTCTTTAACTGTTAATGAGACTACACTTGCTCCATGGAAGCGCTCAGTTCTCCCCTGCTGTGTGAGTATGGTCATCTTAGCCCTTCCTCTGTTTCAGAGAGGGACTGCAGAGCACTTGCACCTTGTGGTAACCCTCTATGGATAATTAAGTAGTAACCCGTTCCTTCTCACACTGGCAACTCTTTTTTTTTGATCTGCACAGAAAAAGAAACACAGCAGCATATGAGAACTGTGCCAGGAAGGAAAATCACTTAATTTTTTATGTTATTGGTCTCTCTCCTGCAAAATAACAGCAGAGCTTTGCATGCTCTGTAAATAGTTTTTTGCCTTCAGCTCTGTGTGTCCCACTACAAGCCTTTGCTTGGCAGGCACTCTGTCAGATGTTCACTGCTTTTTTTGATTACCTTCTTGTTGCTACCACCCATTTTTTAATGCTTGTCTCCTACTTCCAGCTCTTACCTAGCTTCTCTGAGTGTGGCAAAGCTTGTAGGTCTCAGCCAGGTAGTATTTAGAAAGGATACAGTCACTCAATTCAGGCAGAAAGCAAAAAGGGCACTTATGAGTCCCTTCCAGGCTCTGTAGGGTTTTTTTTCCTTGTGTATTTGGTCTCATGAATGACATTTAGTTGACAGGTCTACTTGATTGAAAACTTAACGCTTATCCACAGAGTAGGCTCAGGTTATGCTGCAGCACTGCAAAGTGTCTTCCACTAAACATCCAGCTGGCCACAGAAAGAGAATAGAATGCAGAAGAGTAGAAGGAAAACAGGAGGTTGCCCTCTCCATCCTAGCTAAATCCAGCACAGTCTGATAGGTAGGGTATTAAAAGGAGAGACAAGAACATGGGGTCAGCTCCCTCTGTCTGAGGTTTGTGAGCTGCAAGAATTCCCCTCTCAAAGCAGGTGTAGTAGTGTGCCTGGTGAGATTTCATTTTTTCACCCAACCCGTGTGTAAATCCAGTTTCTTCTCGTTATAGGGCTTAATAAAAAGCAAACATGAGCTGAGCCTGGATCTGGAAATGGAATGAGGGCTGTGTGGAAGTGAAACTTTTCCCATTAGTTTGCATTCTCCATACCTAGAACATTTTTGTTTGCTGTTCTCAGTAAAACACTGATAATGTTTTTGGATGGATAGTGATACAGCTCTTAAAACTTTAGCACCTGGAAGTCAACAACAGCTTTATCAGTGTCCCCTTAATCTTTTCACATTTTTCCCCCCAAACTGATGAACAGTTATTTCCCGGTGAAGTGGACAGAGGGTGTGAGCATGTTCCAGTGTTGGAGTTTATCTCCCTGTCTGCCTTTTCAGACAACTCCTAACAGATCAAGAATTCCTTCTGGTTCTTAAATCCTTTTCAATTTCAGTCAGTAGTGTACTGATGTACAACATATGTGATCCCATGGCACACTGCTCCCTAAATATTAACTGCAGCTTTCTGCCTACTGCTGCTAGATCTGCAGCACTTCCAAGAAACATGAAGTGAGGCTAGTTGTTTCAAATCTAGATATTATTTGTTGTGACCTTTTTTTCTCTCTGCAAGTGTCTGAAACAATTCTTGCATAATAACCCTGCTTCCCAAGCCATAATGGCAGGCAAAATTGTTATTTCAAGATTTTTGTATTGAAGATGTAAGGCATCTCTAATAGAGAGGAAATTAAGGACATGTCTCAAAGATAATTAAATAATAAGAAGCCTGTAAAGGTCAGATGCTTGGCTATGAAACCTTCCCAGCTGCTCTCTCTCTATAGAGTATATCTCTTCATTGATGCTCTGCGAGTAAAAACTAGCAGTAGAAAATTACAATGTGTAAAACTAGGTTAGTTTTAAAGCAGAGATGTAATAATTTATTTAATGTTAGACTTGAACTTTTTATTTTCTGTTTTTGATTTCTACATGTACTCTCTTATTTCTAAATCTATAGATTTCTATATCTATCTCTTTCAATAGATCTTATGATTACAAGTGATTATTTCAGTGGGAAAAATAGACAAGAAGACAGATACTTTCATTTTATTGCTGTACAAAAGAGATTAAGCCATGCTTGTAAAGGTTGCTTGGATGCCAATAAGTATTTATCTCAATAGAAGTTAGATGTCTGAATGTCTTTAATGTTCCAGATTTTGTCTGGTTTTGATCACCTTTAAAGTGGTAGAAAAACGAAGGTAGATTTGTCTTTTTGAAAAGCATCTGTACTTACATGGAATGGTAGCATTGAGCCTGCATGTCCGTGTGCTGTTTGCAAGCAGGCACGTTCTCTTGATCTGACAGAGCTTGTACAAAAGGTTTATTCATTGGGGTAATTACTTTAGTTTTAGGGTCAAGAAAAGGTTTATTTAATACTGAAGTTAAAGCCGTTTTCTTTCATTCTGTTATTTCTGTCCCTGTGTTTTTCTTTTCACTTTTTTTTGAGAACAGCAGAATTCTGCCTTAATAACATAGCATGTAAGTGCTGTCTGAGGGGTTCTGGAGAAATGTGTAAAACCGTGCATATGGTTTTCGTTTTTACACTTTTGTATATAGCTCTTTCCACGCAGCCCAGGCTGCGGGCTAATGTAAGCACAGCTTGTTTTATTCCTGTGTCGTATTACCAAGCTGCTAGAGCAGCTCTGTGCACACTTTTCTTTCCATGAATGCTCCCCTGCTAAAGCACAGAAATAAGATTGGGGGAGTTACTTGTCCACTTTGGCAAACAAAAGAAGAACTCTTTCTGTACTAGAACAACAGACTTTTTAAAGCCTTAATTTTCCAAAGACTGTAGTAAAGTGTGCATACTTGCATGCAAGACCACAAAAGAGAACAGAAGCCAACAACATCAGCACCTCATGAGTGACTGGACCAATCTCTCGTTTTGCATGGGGGCCGAGCAAGATGAGAAGGACATAGTCTGTACAGAAACTCCTGGCATATGTTGACTTTTTAAATGGTAGCAGCTGGTCTGTGTATTAGATGTGAGTGCTTTCTTTCTCCAAGTGCTACAACAGTCTCAGAAAGTTTCATAAATTATATTAAACCAATTTCTGGACAGCTTGCTGGAGGCTCTGAGACAGAACATGATTTGACCAAGTTTGTGCACCAAGTCTGCTAAAGGCAGAAACAGAGCCATAAGTTCTGCTTTTTCAGTGGCCCTGATCAAAGTCCACTGCATTTGCCTGAGCACAGGCATCTAGCGGCACCTGAGATGCCCCAGGCAACTGAGAGTGTCTGTGCAGGGGGACAGGTCTGACCTACAACCTACAGGAGATTCAGGCCCTTCCATTGTGGCAGCTGCAGACCAGGCATTGTGCTTGAGAGCACATCCCTAGCACCAGGCGTTTACTGAACTGAACCTCAGATTCAGTCATTCCAGCCAGTACATCCTTAGTTAGCAGGCTGGATATATTAACGGAAGACTTTGTGTAAAGTGAAATTTAATCTTTAACGCACCCAAAATTATGACATTGCCAAGGTTTCATGGCATTTGTTTGACCAAGTGAGATCACGTTTGAGATCCTCTCTGTGTGTATGCAAGAATGGTTTGCTTTTTTGCGCCTGGAATACACCAACTTAAAACATCATTTAAAATGAATCTCAAGGCCAGCTTTAGCCTTGCCTTGAGCTATGAGAGCAAAAATTGTAATGTACTGAACGTGAAGTAACTTCCTTCTTGCTAGTGCAGCTCCAGAAGTTGAACCCTAGAGGCTGAATAATTGTTGTTTCCTGTATTAGTTTGTAACAATTTATGAGTGGGAAGGAACAAAAAATAAAAATTCTTTGCAATCCCTTGGGCAAATTGGGCATATGAGAGTTTCATTTACTGGAGCGAAATTCAGGTCTAGAAATATTCCAACTGCAAAAAAAGGAAATCTAGGAAGAAAATAACTGTACTCAAGGTATCTTTTTAGATCTCCACAGCCTTGTCATAGGTATTTTACAAGTATGGATTGAACTAGTGCAGCCTCACCTTGAATATTGTGTGTAGTTTTGGGCATCACAGTATAAGAAAGATATTAAGCCATCAGAGAGCATCCAAAGAAGGGCAACGGAGATGGTGAAGGGCCTTGAGAGGAAGCCATACGAGAAGTGTCTCAGGTTACTTGGTCTGTTCATCCTGGAGAAGAGGAGACTGAGGGGAGACCTCATTGCAGTCTACAACTTCCCCATGATGGGAAGAGGAGGGGCAGACACTGATCTCTTCTCTGTGGTGACCAGGGACAGAACCCAAGGGAATGGCCTGAACTTGTGTCAAGGGAGGTTTAGATTGGATATTATAGAAAAAGGTTCTTCGCCCAGAGAGTGGTTGGGCACTGGAACAGGCTCCCCAGGGAAGTGTTAAGAGCACCAATCCTGCCAGAGTTCAAGAAGCATTTGGACAATACTCTCAGACACATGGTGTGACTCTTGAGGATTGTGCTGTGCAAGGCCAGGAGTTGGACTTGATGATCCTTGCGAGTCCCTTCCAACTCAGCATATTCTGTAATTCTGTGAGGTCTTATTGTGCATAGAAGCTGCATTATAGAAGGAAGAAGAAGACAACTTCACTCCAACAGCTACTCTTTGTTTAAAATCGTTCACTGATTTTTTTTTTCCCCAGCAAACTTCTAACCTGTGATCAGATTTCAAGTGATTTAGAACAGAGG
The DNA here is from genome assembly GCF_003031625.1 of Empidonax traillii. Taxonomy (NCBI): domain Eukaryota; kingdom Metazoa; phylum Chordata; class Aves; order Passeriformes; family Tyrannidae; genus Empidonax; species Empidonax traillii. Next base: position 434,077 of record NW_020955964.1, on the reverse strand, counting down.
TTTTTTTATGGATAGTCAATGTACAATTCCTTAAGGACTCCATTTCAAGAGGCTTTCATGCTTTTAGTGTTGCTCATATTGCAAGGGAAGAAAACAGTGTTCCCAGTATAGACCTATGAACAGCAGAAATACATTAGCAGGATTTTCTAGAAGTTAGTGAAGTCAAAGGAGATTTTACCATTAAGTTAAATGTTCTTTATGCATAGACCAGTGCCCAAGTGCTTTTGAAATCCCATTACACCTTATGCTTTCAACCATGTGAGAACTTCAGATTATAAGGCATTCTGCACTGGAAAGATTTCTTCTTAATAAGGAGGCAGTAAGAGAAAGGAATGAATCAGTGAGATAAAGATAAAGCTCTCTCTCAAAGGGCAACCCAAATTCAGACCAAATGTGGCAAAGGCTTCTGAAATGATCAGGCTTGTTCTCTTCTTTATTTACTTTATTTATTCCCACTTGGTCCCTCTTTTTATAGAATAAAAGTTCAAAAATAGGACACAAAAAAGCTGATTTTGTAGTATTTCCAGCTAGTCCTGAAGTCAAATGTGCTTGAAATAGTATAAGACAGACTGATGTGGCTGTGGTGAGAGCCATTTGAGTACCTGGATAGACATTTCAAACCAGGTCTAAAAGCAATAGTACAGCTCAAGGGAAAATGTGCTTACATGATGTACTGTCAAATTTGGCAAAATCAGCAGCTCTTGATTTCAATAAGCAACCCATTTGCCCCTGAGCACCAAACCTTTTGTGCTTCACCATCACCCTGTAAAATGGTACAGCCTCTAGAGTTGCTGCTGGCTGGGGCAGGTGTTTGATGTCAGTACAGTGATGGAGATGGGGGGTGTATCTGCAGTTGCAAATTGCTTTTTTAAAATGTTCTTACAGAAAGAGGAGGGGGAATAACATGGAGGTGGATACTATGATTATTGTCCTTTTCTCTGACTTTCCAGATTCAGGAGCAATTTAAGGAGTTGTTTAAAGGACTGCCTGCCTTTTGCCCTTTTCCTAATTTAGTGTCCTTATACCTGCATGTGAAGATTAGAGTTCCACTGGGATATGAGAGCAAAACAGGGTTGTATGTGTGGGTCTTTAATTAAAACAGACCTCTCAGCCTTAGAAAAAAGAAAAAAAAATCAAAATCTGGCACAACATCAAGTGACATTAGCAGTATCAGCATCACACTAGGTGCCCTACAGAAGAGGAAACTGTGAAGGAGCACTCAAAAATAATGACTGAGTTTCCATGATGTTGTCAAGACTTTCACATCCCAGGCTGCCAGGTGTGGATTACTTGAGCTAGAAGTATAAAAGCTGTATAAAACACAAATGAAGCAGAAAAATTGAAATCTCAGCAGGCGATGATGTACTGTAAGAAGGAATCAGTCCTTTAAAGCTTCATCTGGGGAAGGAAGAGGAGGAGCAAGAGAATACCAGACCCAGCTTTTTCACATTTCCTTTGTTTCCAAGGGCATTATTTTTTTTTTTAATTTTTTTTTGGCTCATAATGTGAAATCTGATGTTTCAAGACATCTGAAACCCGTTTTATCCCCTCTCACCTCCATGTCTGCCTTGGCATTGTTATCACAGTTACAAGGGCAGGTGACAGTTCTCTAGGCTTAGTATCCAACCTCTCCTGCAGTGAAATTCAATGGAGTAGCATCATTTCTTTGAAAAATAAACAAGACTGCAAGCTCTGCAACTGGGAAGTAAATTAAATGTGTTCACAGAGCCTCAGAATCTTCTTTGCCTTTCATGTTATACTACCTGACTTCCTATTAAAATTATTGCTAATGTAGTCAGAACAGTGACAGGGAGCATTTTTGTGAAAGAGAGGTGTTATTGCAATGAGCTTGTAGGTGGCAGCTTTATCCTGGACAAGAAGATCTAGGAAAAAAGCATATCATAGAATCATAGAATCATAGATATGTGACTTGATAAGATTGTTCTAGTGCAGCAGCTAAGAATAAGGTGAAATAATTTGATATCCCTCCACTCTCCCATGTGATGTACTTCATTGTACAGTGAGAGGCATGCAGTGCACCCCTCATGACCTTTTTGCACTGATGTGGCTTACACAGAGGATTTCAGGGTTAGATACGAACCATAGAATCTACCTACTTGCCTGCCTGTTCCATGTGCTCTCCCTCTCCCCTCCCTCCCTCCCAGCACAGCATTTTCTTATCCAGGGGAACATGACTAGGCAGAAAATAGGTCAGTGGATAGTTAGGAACAATTTATTTCTGTGTTACAATAAATATTTGTATTTATTTGATACCATGAACAATTCTCCTCTAATTATTTGTTTTGCCTCCTTTTTTAATTTACTTACTATCTTTAAATTAATGCATCTTTGTATAGAGACAGTCAATGTTTATAAGGAAAGGGTAAAACCTTTTATTGCACCAGTCAATATGTGTGCAATATCACCCTGGGCTGGTAGATCAGTAGATGTGGCAATTTATTTTAGGTTGAGCAGCTCCATGTATTGTCTGACCAGCGCTGAGCAAAAGATTTTGAGGCCCTTTCTTGTGCACAGGTGAAGTAGACTACTAGTTGAAGGGGCCAAACAGGATACTTAAAGTACTCTGTTCTTTTCTTTGCATCTCAGTTCTAATATGAAATATTCTCATTGGTATAAGATTTTTATTTTCTTTGAACCTTCATTCCAGAAACTGAGATTAGTGTTGATTCATTAAGCTCTAATTGTTCTATTGTGGTGCTATTCCTACGTATTTCTGACACGCAACATTGTCAGTTCCAGAACAACTCTTTGAGGTTATCAAATTAAACAGGTACATTTGAATTCGTACAGCCACGCCGCACTGAATGGCATTTCATCAGTTCTTAGAAAGCGGTCCTGATGCTTATTAACTCCCAGTTGCCTTCAGTTGCCAGCTAGATAACTATTTTTTCTTTGCCAGTAGATAGTTGTCTCTAAATGCCTAGGGAATGATGATGCTTGGTGGTAAGTGTAGGCTATAAAATATTTATCTTTAACACACAATTGTATTACTGCACCTTCTAATAGGATTTGGTGTCAGGCAAACATCTGCCTTGGCCTCTGGCCCAAAGATAGAGAAACAAGCTATTAAGTTGAATGTTGCATAGTAAATAAATAAGGCAGAAATGCTGTTAAAGTAGCTATACCACTGACCAGCAAACATGGTGAGTATATAAAAAAAAGGCCATCAAGAGTCTAGCAATTTGTCTACTTCCTTAATATGTTTATTGTGTTGCATCTGGATAAAGGTGATTCACGTTGGTAATTGTAAGCCAGGCTGACAGATCTTTATAGAGTTCACCACAGTAGAATTGGCTTTCATGGGGCTTTTTGTCAGCAGCAAAGTGGTCCCCTGAGCAGACCATTAGCCTGGGAGCTTTGTCGCTGTCACATGAGTCAGTTTATAGTATGAAGCAAACAGTGTATTTGTCCATGCCTCAGATTAACAGCCTAAAAAAAATGAGAATGGTAACAATTAGCAATTTTGTATTGAACTCAGTGATGTCCTTAAATGAAACACAGTGTAGTGTGAAGTCTTATTGTGGGTATGGGCAGGATCATGCCAGTTTATGGCTTCTCTCAGTGTGAGAGGTGATTACAGTGGGAAAACTAGCAATGAGATAAAGGTTTTGGCCAAGTTTCTCTCAAAATCTACCAGCTGTAAGATTACTTGTATTGAAAAACATCCCCTGAGATAAATGGCAAAAATCCCAAAGTATCCTCACCAGCTGTAAGTCGATGTGGTGCATGAAATAAAGTTGGTTTGCTCCAACCCCTCGTTTGTTTCTTTCTCTGCCTTGATGATTAAAGTTTATAAACAGAAAGGATCTTAAAGAGTACTTCAGAAGAAGAGTTTTGCTCTTGGAGAAGTCTAGGCTTTCACACTTAATGAATGTTTTCCATCTCTCATTTTTATAAATCTGGAAACACTTTTGTACATCCTCCTTTTCCTGGCTGAGGTGGGCTGGCCTAGGGTGGGGAGTATCTGCCATGTCAGATAGGGCATTTCTGTACCATTCTCCAAAAGGAGACAGTGTGGATCTGAAGACCAAGTGTCTTATTATGTCCCATGCGACCTTTTCTCAGATGTTTACAACTTTTTTTGAGGAAATAATGGAGGACCACAAAGATAATGAGAAGGCTAGGGCACCTCTCCTATGGAAAATGGCTGAGGGAGTTGGATTTGTTTAGCCTGGACGAGAGAAGTTTTCAGGGAGACCTCAGAGCATCTTCCAGTACTTAAAGGGGCTAAAAGAGAGCTGTGGAAAAACTTTGGACAAGAGCATGGAGTCATAGGACATTGGGGAATGGCTTTAAACTGATAATGGGAAGGTTTAGATTAGATATTACAAATTCATCACTGTGAGGGTGGTGAGGCACTGACACAGGCTGCCCAGAAAAGTTGTGGATGGATGACCCATCCTTGGAGGTGTTCATGGGCAGTTTGGATGGGGCTCTGAGCAACCTGGTCTACTGGAAGGTGTCCCTTCCCATGGCAGGGAGGTTGGAACTAGATGGTCTTTATGGTTTCTTCCAACCCAAACTATTCTATGATGCTGTGATTCTATGAAATGAATTGTTTTTTGTTTTTGGTTTTTTTGCTAATTGGATTCTGAAGCTGGCAGAACACTTATTCTGTACACGAGCTTCTGCATTCCCTTATAGAAGCCCCACTGCCTCTTTGCAGATCTGTCCTCAGTGTGAGTTGTTTGCTTTCAAGACTTTAACTCCTACAACCATTGGTGATTGAAAGGTGGCATGGAAACTGTGCGTTTTCAATGCTCTCTTAGGACATGGTAACAAAACCATATGAAGGCATCATGCATCCTCCATTGGCTGACCCTCCTGTTATTAATCTCTGCCCCTACCGGCTGGTGTCCATCAGATCTCTTCAGAGATTTGGAAACCAAGAGAAAACTGTGGGAATCAGACTGAAAACAGTGAACATATATATAGCTTTCTAAAAAAGAATTGTCTGTGGTCTCACAGTGAACTCTAACAATTTAATAAAACAAAACATTGTCATGATTCTCTAAAGCAGTTCCCATGGCACTATTCATAAAACACCATATGGAATTTTGTACATGTTGGAAAATATCCTTATAATTATGTGAACATCTTACAGAATAAGCTGTATAAAAAGTGACCCGTTTTTATTTACTGATTGATAGATTGTCACCTCTTTAGCAATGTTGACTGTAAACATACTAAAAAGACGGACAGTTGCTTTGTGCCACTAACTTAGAGTCTCCCTAGATGTTAAAGTTTAGTCTCTTCTACCATCTAAACCTCATTTCATAATAATTTTTCTGGTGCCAAATCACCCACCTCCACCTGTTTATTTTGAATTGTAGATATTGGAGCAGTGTGCATGGATATGTGTAAGTGTATACATGCCAGAAGGGCCAGAAAACTGACTCATGTGCCCGCGTGGCGCAGTCTGTAACCACAGAAACAAAATTCAGTCCTGGGATGAAAACAGAGGTTTTTATTGGAAGTCCTAAGTAAGCGTGACTTGCTAATGCCTGTAACCTTCAAAGTAAAAAGAAATTCCAGTTTGTGATTGTGCCTAAGAAAATAAATAGGAGCATGCTTAGTGTTGCACACACAGCTCACAGGCTTGCTGCTCAAAAACCTGTCTCAGCCTTGTTTGTGCTTATTAGCTCTGGAGTTCCTGAGAAAAAAAGTGTGTTCATTTAACACTTCCTTTAAGGAAATACTTTGGAGCTGTTTGGGAACAGCTTTGAGACAAAGATGCACTGCATGAATCTTCATCACTTTTCAGAATTAATTCTCAGTAGTGAAGAACTTTGGGAGTGTGAGACCTCAATTGCCCTGAGTCACACCAGGCAAGTTTGTATCCTTAACTGCTAAAAACCAGCAAGTGGCGAAGGGGAGAAGAGTTTTCTTTTCATCTCGTCTCTATCAGGCAGGTTATTCCAGGGCAAAGAGAAGTAGTGTAAAATAAGAACATGTTAGAAATGTTACTTTTGGCTATGTTAGAAAAACAAGGCACATCAGAGAAATCAATGAAATAGGATGAAAGGATTTTTAAGGGCCTGCTCTGTTATTAATAATGTAGGGTATTCAAGACACAGTTAAGAGCTACAAAGGTGCTTCAGTAAAGAGGGTGCAGTGGGTTTCATCCACCTGTTTTGTAATTCCTTATGAGTTAGTCACTGTGAGGTATCAAGCAGTTTGGGCACACTTGCAAAGAAGAGTCTGGGAAATCAAAGATTGAGGAGATAACAATAAATTAAGTGATATGTGTACATATCACTGCCATTTTGCAAAGAAAAATGTCAGATCTGCAGATGAACACAAAGTAGATGTGAATATTTTTTTGACCTATGTTAGTGTTGGTCACTGTCAGTGGGATCTGACCAGTTACACGTGTCTTTGCTGACCTAGTCAGAGGAGGAAAGGATGTACCACCAGAAAAAAGATTATCAAATGGATTCACCCTGAGGTTTAGGAAAGGTTGGTTACCTAGGCACAGGTAAGCTCCATTTCTGTGGTCACTCTGAACTTCTAAACCTCTTTATACATAGCCAGTATAGTGGGCAGTTTAATCTATAGTGATCATTTAATCAGCATACAGTGGCTTGCCCATCTTGCCCTAGATATCACAGACACACTCGTTTAACCCCACTATAATGGGAAATATTTTTTCCAGTAATAAAGATTACCATTTATTTGATCTGGTGCATTGTCACACGTAGGAACAGCTGCTGTGTCTGATGTTACATTACATTTTAGATGTTTTTTAGATGTTTCTTTGGGTTTTTATTATTTTGCATAAATATTATTTATTATATTACATAAATGTACCAAGAAAGCGATATGGATATATTACTTCTTTTCAGGGACTCAATTTCGTCCTTTAAAACAAAAAGCTTGGAAAAAAGCTTTTTATAGTTTTTAGTTTTTTAATATACTAAAGTTGGCGTCATAACACTGGGAGTCTGTCCTGCATCAAGCTGACGTAGGTATTCCCATTGACTTCAGAGGTCATGTGTGTGTTACATCAACACAGCGTTGCTGCAGCTGGCAGACCCTGGCCCAACGTGGCAGTGTGACAATGAGGTGCCATGGGACAGCTGTGTACTGCATTGATGCTGAATAGGTGGCCCTTCACAGTTTTCAGGCAGTAGAAAAAAAAAAATCACTAATTTTTTTCTCTGCTGCGTTCGTGTTTTTTTGCCACCTTTTGAGCTCAGCCAGCTCACTGAAGAGTCCGACAAGTGCCAGAAGCAGCACAAGAAGAAGGAGCTTAGAGCTGTTCCTAGGTTGAGAGGATTGGAGGAAAAGGACTGACCCTTTCAGCAACAGGAGCAGTTAGATCTCCTTACCCATCTCATTATCTTATTTAACAACACTCTCAGTGTGTACGTTCTTCATATGTATGTGCACAAATGACTTCTTTTTCCTAAATTTCTGCATATATTTATTGAAGACAAGAAAACATAAAATTTTTTAAAAAGCACAGAGGAAAAAAAAGTCTTAAAGTACATTTATTTTTGTTTTCAGCAGTGACATTAAACTGTCACAAAGTTCTGAAGGTTGTATACACATGAGCTATTATCAACTTTTCATTTACAGGATAGATTTGTGTTTATACTTGCTATGCAGTGAGAGATAGCATTTCCAAATATCAGTATAAATACACGAGGCCTGAGTCTTATTTCTTTATTATAGGAAGCATGGATGTTCTTTGATTGACCTAAAACATATATGCTTTAAACTGGTTTTATTATTTAAAATTACTGTTGCCCTTCATGAATGATTAAATTACACCACATCCCTTAAAATGTCCTTCAGAAACCTCTGCTCTTTGGAGAACACCCATCCAGAAACAGGCTTCCTTTCATTTGTGATTAGAAGCTAATCTGCACATCACCACTACAGCTGGTTCTCTTCATTTGCACTGATTGGGAGTTTACAAATATCTTTGCTACCAGGAGGCCTGGTGAAGTACATCTGTGAAAGTGCAGTCATTATTCACAGGGCAGAGATTTTCACCCCACACTATGATAGATGTACCACCAGTGCCCCTCCTCTATAACTGAATCCAGTTTTCATCTCATATGCATCTTCCTTGGAGAAAATGTGAAATAGCAGTGTGAAATGAACCATGGTATTACAACAACTTTCAGAGCCCCACTCACATTTACTCAGTCTTCACTCACAGTTTAGTCAAGAAAATAAGATTATTTTCATTCTCTTTTTGATGTGTTTACAAGCCTGTGTTGTTCTTTTATGAAAAATATGTTGTAGCCCAATATTGTGAACTGTCCTCAAAATAAAAGTGCTACGTATCATTTTGCTTACCTGTTAACTTTCCTTTAAAAATGAATAGCTGGTGTTTTTGTCAAAGTCAGGGAATTTAAGATGATAACTAGAAACTGAAAAAAGTGTGGAATAGTCCCATTCCTGTTCCACCAAGATACAATATTTCCCCAGAACTCTGAGCTGTTAAATGTATAATATATATTATATATCATCTAATGGATAATGTATTATAGTCTATATAATATTGAAGAACAAATGAGAAGGAATTTGTTTAGAAATATTCCTTGAACAGGGAGACAGAATGAAGGGTCTGTGCTCAGTAAATTCATAGGGGAACATTCCTGTCAAAGCTCAGCTCTGTTTGGCACAAATAAATGGCCCAAGGTCACTAACCAGAGTCAACAAAACTGGACCAAAGGTATGTATTCTGCCATGAGAACGATGTGTATTGCTTCTCTCCAAAAAATTCAAAAAAGAAAAATTGTTGTAAAAGTATGCAGGAAGAAAAGACATTTAGAAGTTTTCGGGTACTAAGTGAGAACAAAGCCTAGTGGACAGCTCATATTTAATCATAAGATTTCCAGTTCAACCATCCCTTGGTGTAAATGGATGAGCATTGTATAGCTGAGCTCAGACTAATGCTTTCACCTCCAAGTGCAGCAATAGCTTTGAAGTTTCAGCTGTCCTGCCATCGAGACCCTCCCAAACTCAGAGGTGTTTTCTTGCCTAAAGAAGTATCTGAATTCTCTTTTGTTTTCCAGAATCAGTGGATAACTGTCCCAGTAATTGTTATGGGAATGGAGACTGCGTGTCTGGGACTTGCCATTGCTTCCTTGGCTTTCTGGGCCCTGACTGCGGCAGAGGTGGGAATTTATACTTGATAAACTGTTTCCCTTTCCCCTTCCATTAACGTTTTTCTTGTGGAAATTATATTCATGCCTGTGCCTTTGCAAAGTACTCCTCACCCAGCTTGAGGATGCTGCAGTAGAATGGGAATAGGTTGGATCTGTGCATTTGTTTGCTACAAATATGTTTGCTACAATTTCAGCTGAGGGATCAGCTGAGGGAGCTGGGGGTTGTTTAGCCTGGAGAAAAAATATTGCACACTCTCTACAACTAAAAGAAAGGTGTAGCCATGTGGGGGTCGGCCTCTTCTCCAAAGTAATAAGGACAAGAGGAAATGTCCTCCACTTGTTCCAGAGGATGTTGAAGTTGGATGTTAGGAAAACTTCTTCACCAAAAGGCTTTTCAGGTACCAGAATAGACTGCTCAGGGAAATGATGGAATCACCATTTCTGAAAATGTTCAGAAGACATGTAGATGTGGCTCTTAAGGACATTGTTTAGTGGTGGGCTGGCAGTGCTGGGTTAAAAGTTGGACTCAGTGATCTTGGAGGGCTTTTCCAACCTAAACTATTCTATGATTCTACACTTGTCATGAGTGCTGTGCCCTTAGCAACAACACAACCCCTTAGGCTGCTTATGGGTAGACAAAATGTCACATTGGGAATCTTCTCTCTCAAAGTGACTTTAGGAAACATGACTTACAAATGTGTCATTGTTGTTTGTTAGCAGAGCACTCTTGTCATGGTGTGCATGACACTGTAATGATTCTTTCTTTTAAGAGACTGATTATACAAAAAGTAAGTAAGTACTTTGCAAGTTTGCCTGAGCCTGGCTGTGGGAAGTGGGGCAGGGTTGGAGTAAGACTGGGAGTAGAGTAATGGCAGGAAGAACTGGATACTCTGGCCTGAAGTGAAAACACTGGGAGGAGGGAAGGAGGCTTACCCCATAAACAATATATGTCTCTGCTCAAGTGATAAGTATTTTTAATAAATGGCTTTAGAAGGATTTTCTATGACCTGAATTTTTTAGGTTATTTAGGCATTTAAAAAACAAACTGAAGTACTTTTAGAAAGAACACATTTCAGGCCAAGAAATCAAAACCTTGTTTGTGGGAAATGCCAGAATACTGTACATCAACCTTATCAAGGCCTTTTTTGGCTCAGACAGTCCAACAGACTAAGCACAGATTTATAAATTTGGGGAGGGAGGTAGTGTAAAAAGTTAGTGCCCACACAAGGAGCTTCGCTAAGACAGCAGGTCAAACCTTCACCCCAGCTCGCTGCTGCTTCAGAAAGCAGGCTGGCTCATTCCCAAAAGAGAGAGCTAAACTCTGTCCAACCCCAGTTCTCTCCCTCTCCAGCTGAACTGGGGTCACGTCCCTGCAGCCCAGCCAGGAGACAGAGATAAGGAGCCACACACCCTCGGGGCAGGCGGGAGCTCCCGCTGGGGCGATGTGGGCTGGGCTGAACCCTGCGGTGTTTCAGAGTTCACAGCCCAGTAAGATGGATGTGGCAGTCTGCATCCCTGAGAGCTGTTCTGTCAAACTTCTTGCTGACTCAGGTTACACTTGGTTTGCATTTCCTTACACTTGGTTTGCATTTCCAAGCTCCTTTTGTAATCCTTAGAGCTGGAAACAAAAAAAGGGTTTTTTCCAGGTCCCACTGCATATTCAGACTCACACATCCTAACTTCAGGTAGGGGCAGAAGTTCAGGGCTTGTTCCCCCCAAACCTCCCTGTAGAGCCTGTGGAGGCTTCACTGTGAGTCAGAATACTTAAATTTTTATTCTGAATCCACTTTCACAGGAGTTTACCTCCCCTGGTGGGCTATATCCTGAGCTTTCTTAGGCTCTTCAATGGAGCCACGTGAATCTCTCCAATTTCACTAGAGCACTTATTCTGGCTGACAGCAACACTTTTTATTCACCTCTGTCTTTTCTGTAAGAATCATCTGGTTTCAGATACTAGATTATTTTTTGCCTTTAGGAAGACAGATTAATACCTGGAGTGTCAAAATAATATTTGTGTATGCATTTCCACGCAGTGGGCTTGTTAAATGGATCATGTTGCCATGAGCGTGAGATCCAATGGCCCCAGCATTGGCTTCCTGATGGTTTAGAGGGGCATTTAAGATGCTGCTTTTGAGCTACAAATCTCTCAAAGGCAGCCTGTGTAAAGGCTGCTACAGTATTCATCTGCAACCATTTATCAGACCCTGTACGAAGCAATAATCCTTAAATAAGCGGGTCCCTGCCCACGTGAAGAATTCTAGGTCATGGATTTCCTGTCTGTTCCTTTGTTTCAGTTCAGCCTTGTAATTCACCATCCAAAGGAATGGGAAATTCTGGAGCAGGAAGCCTTTCTATTTTTAGTAATGGTTAATAATTAATGTATTATTAACCTATTAGTTTAAACAAAGTAAATGAGAGCAAGTCAACAGAGGTGTATTTCATGGGCCTTTTGGAGGTCTTCTTGGACATGGGAGATGGTGGTTTCAAGTTCTGTACAAAAGTAAACAAACAAGCCATCTTACTCTCTGATGCTACACTTTACAAGAAACAGGGTGTGTATTTGGATTGTTGCTATCATTACCACACTAGAGAATTACTATAATTTTGCCATCTTGAACATTGTTTGTTGGGATCTAAGTGATCAAATAATAATTATGCATATTTATATATGGAAGAGAGTTGCAGAAGTAACAGTGGAAAAAAATCTGAAATCTTTTGTCTTTATTGCATACTACAGAGGAGGTCTTGCTCTTGCCATTGCCTTGACATTTGCAGCATTTGCAGCTCTTTCCAGGTTATGCCTAAGGTGATCTCCTCAGAAGGCTCTGTAAAGTGCCAGTCTCATTGTAGATGGCCAGTAATTTATCTGATCTGGGTACTGTGATCAGCTGTCTTGTCAGAAAACATGTCTTTCTCAGCAACCTCTCACTGGTTAAAGGCAATCATTCTTTCTTCTTGTTGAAAAAGAGCTGCAAACTATCCCCTGCCACTGCCTGGAAAGAACAAGGTCCATTACTGAGCACTGAAATTTGAGACGGGGAGGCAGAAAATTTCATCAGGTTAGCTGAAAAGTGAAATTACAGAGTGAGTTCGCTGTGAACCATGTACACATCACAGTGTATCTTAAACAGTTTATGTCTCATATAGGTAGATACCTCCTTGCAAATGATGCACTTGCAGTGCACCACTGCAATGTGCTTCCTTTAAAGAGAACAGGGAACTGTTATTACTCCCTAGTAATAACAGTTGCCAAATTCCTTTCTTTTCTAAACCTCTTTTATCTTGGTCAGGCAAATAAAGTTCACTGCCTATCAAACTAACTTAATAGAGCTGGCAATGCTTTGTATTTTATTGAAGCTGCTTTGATTCTGTAACACTCAAACTGACTTGATTGTAAGGACACATGGAAACAACTCAGGATGTGCATTGTGAGATTGCCGTATAAAAGATGGGAAGAGAAGGAGAGGAAAGTTTCTCTTAACCATGTTAATACCTCTTCCCAAACATAATCAGAGCCAGGAACAAAGCAAAATAGGAATATTGTATTCCTCACGTGCCTAATGCAGTTGAATTAAGCAGCAGACTGGAGTTTTCGTTTCACATTTGTCCTGCATAAAATTGTTCATAAATTGCCTTTCAGAGGGGCAGATGGGAAGCCCAGCTGCTCCCACCTGAGGCTGATGTGCAACAGTGAACAAGAGAAGTCAGTGCTCAATATATGTCCTTGCAGCTGAGTTTAAGCAAAATGAAGTGGAAGAGAACAGGGCTTAAGCAAGAAGTTTCAAGGGATAGTGAACAGGGAAAGACTGTTCCTTCTGAGGGGCTGACTGAATCCAGCATCTTCCTTGGAAAAATCAGAGCAGAGAACAAAAGGAGCATAAGGTGGCAGATGTGGAAAATGGAAAAGGGAGAAGGCATTATCTGGGAGGAGCTGGAGAAAGCTTGGAGAGCGGTGATTATCAAAGCTGTGGTAATGGAGGCTGGGGTCTGGTTTTTGATGCACCTGCCTTTGGGAGCCTTCGCTGTATCCTTCAGTTCATCCCATCCCATTCTGCCTGGCATTTCCCAAATTTAGCTCTGAAAACACTTAATCCTGGGATCCATCATGCCACAGCTTGAGCTTGTCACCTTCTTCCCTTTATCACAGGGAAGAAACCCTGTATCTAGTTGGCCTTGAGAGTCAGATGACTTTGCTGGAAACAAGGGCAATTAAAAATCCTGTATAAATTGATACAGAGGACAGATTTTAGAGCTTTTATTATAGGGAACTTGGAAAGAGTAGAGGCCAATTTTTCATTGTGGCTGAAGTTGAATGGAGTCCAGAGAGATGATAACAAAAAAAGGGGGCTGGAACTTTGGTCAGAATCATAGAATTGTTAAGGTTGGAAAGGACCTCTAAAACTCTATCATCGAGTTCACCTATTAACCCAGCACTGCCAAGTCCACCACAAAACCGTGTCCCCAAATGCCACATTTGCATGTCTTTTAAATTCCAGCAGAATGGTGACTGAATCACTTCCCTGGGCAGCCTATTCCAGCATTTGAAAAGCCTTTCAGGGAAGAAAGCTGGTAGTTGATGGTATGACATGAACTAAATCAGGGAAATAGTCTCAGTGTGGCATTCTGGGCTCTGAGCACAGCGACTGAAACCCATGAAGTGTGCTGCTAAGGTCTACAGCAGAGTCAGTGTCAAGGAAAGTATGAAGTCTGGCAGAAGGTCAGGGATAGCGATAAACAATCCAAAGTCAGGGATGCTGCTGAGAGAAGACACCAGTACGTTGAAAAATCAGAATACAAGAAAATGCTGAGTTTAGTTAGTGAAAAAAGGTATCAGAGAAACAAAGCAAGGAGATATTCTAACTCAAGAGCACTGTTACAGGAGAGTACAGTCAACAGCTGTGTGTCGTCCATGTAAAAAAATTGGTTTTGGCAAAGAAAAGAAGAACATACCCCAGTAAAGATTGTGTTTGAAGAATGTAAATCACATGCTGGACTCTTGTGCTGTTTTTTAAAGTGAGAGCCATGTACAGTTTTGTTTTAATGTGGTTTTTGATGTCTGTCCCCAGCATCCTGCCCAGTGCTGTGCAGTGGAAATGGGCAGTACATGAAGGGAAGGTGCTTGTGCCACAGTGGCTGGAAGGGAGCAGAGTGTGATGTCCCAACGAACCAGTGCATTGATGTCTCCTGCAATAACCATGGCACGTGCATCATGGGGACCTGTATCTGCAACCCAGGCTACAAAGGCGAGAGCTGTGAAGAAGGTATTTGCGAGATACATTCAATTAGCCCTTTGCTTTGATTGTCGTTCTGTAATTGAATGGAAGGAGGCAATTCAGAATCAGACTGGCACTTAGAATAGTAATAGGCACCTTAGAGATACAATAGATGGATGCAACATAAAAATGATATGTTGTCATAACTCGTCGTTAACTATCATATTTGTTCAATAATTGGATGAAAAGCCATCAAATGCTTCAGACAGACAAATCTAGTTGAAAGACCAGAACATTTAATCATATGTTCAAATGTTCTTATTAAAGCATCGATTCCATTTACACATCTAAACGTATAATTACTTTTACAGTGCTTTCTTCTCTGCTGTGCTATACCAAGCAATTTCAGTTGCTTACATACACAAAATGGTGGTGTGTGAAAGTCCGAGATTCTTGTCAGCTTTAAAAGCTTAGAAATGCTCAGGACTTGAATTAAATTCTGTTTCAAAATCAGATATTATTTTAGTGGCTCTTCCGTAGCGTTTTTTCTCACATTAGCCTTCAAACATTTTTCATTTACATTTGGATTTATGCCTCAGAAATACGGTACCTTTTAGTACTTATCTTTAATCTCTTTGTGTAGAAACTCACCTGCCAACATAAACCTTTATCTTCCTGAGCCTGTGACTGCTTCTTATTGCTAAATGAAAAAGTGGACAGCTTTGTAAGTGTATAAATCATTCAGGGAGTTATAAAAATACATCCAAAAGTGCCTTATTTAAAGAATAATGTACAACACTTCTGAAAACTATTCTCAAAATTCTCTGCAGGTGACCTGATAAATAAATGTGCCTAAATTATGCTTCTACAAGTACATGTGTAAGGCCTCTTCACCACATGATAGATTTAAAACATTATTTGACTCATGTTTAAGAATCACAATGGCTTGAATTAATTTATGTTTGCTTTTATTATGAGGGATAAAGATTTATCTGAAGTGGCTTTATTTTATGGACAATGAAAATAGGCTGGATTGGATTCAGATAGTCAAATGGCATCTAATCTGGCAGTTCTTTTAAAGTGTTAAACGTATTGGAGTGGGACATCTCTGATGTAACATATCTTCAGTGTCAGTAAATGTTAGAGATGAAGACAGTATCAGCTCTTATAACAATAAGCCACCTCTTGAGAAAGCTTCGTTTTGGCTTAAAGCACAATTCAGTGAAGCTGTGGAGCGTGCACAACCCAAAGATGGTGACTACTGGAGTAGCTTTAAAGCATCTCTGTAGGCTTCTTATTTACTGGATCATATCTTTACTGGATAAACAGAAATGAAAAGATCCCGATTTTGCCTCCAGACAGAAGCGTTTAATGTGTGTAAATCAGAGTGAGATTTACCCTTTTTCTAACAGAACCTTTTTTCCCCCTGGTCTCATTTAAAGCAGAAAAGCCAGACACTACTCAGTTATTTTATGTTATCCCTGTAGCAGGGGACAGTGTCAGTCCCACTAGGTCAAAGCTTGAAAAAGGAGGAAGAACAAAGAGAACATGGCTTTTCTTATGAGCTGTTTAGTATTTTTCCAAGCATGCATGTTTTTGATATTCAAGGCATAATTTGTATTGTTGGGGGGGGAGCAACTAACTCAGAAATATGCCATGTGGGAAATCTTGAGGAGATATATATATATATTTAGATCTAGTAAAAAAGTTGATTTATACTATTTTTTAAATTGCTTTTTCTCTTTAATTTCTCTTCTAAGCAGGACCATCTGGTATTGATTACTCTTTATTATTTTTAAGTTCTTGTAGCTTCACGGCTTGGTCCATGTTTATAGTAGGGTTTCATTCCAGGGTTTCTTCTGTCTTTTCTTTTTCCCCCATAGAAGTTCAGCAGTGTTTATAAAACATCAGCCAACAATCTTATGCAAGTTTTTCTTTTCTCCTTCCTTAGTTTATTGACCCATATTTTATAAGGCATGGGCTAAGTCAGTGAGATATTACAAGGAGGGGAGCAAATCTAAGCAGTGAAAAATGAGAAGTTTCTCTTTGGGCACCGAATAAGCCTAATAACTTCTGTGACCAATGAAGCATGAAGCATATTGGGGAAGAGTGTAGAAGAGGCACTAACCTTGCTTGCTGCATGATTTATCTCCCTGGCAAAGATTCTGCACAAGGCTGAACTATTAACGGGGCATTTTCCAACCAGGAATTTTAACATTTGGGGCATTTTCTAACCAGCAGCACAGACATATGCTTTTTTTTTTTTTCTTTTTCCAGGTATGCTAGATTTTGTCAGCTCTGTTCTCCTGCCCAGCTCCCCACTTCTACTTCTCTTAGAGCTGAGCAGCTAAATTTGTCAAGCACAACTCCCTAAAAATATACCATTGTGCTCCAAATCCACTGAGCAATTGATTAAGAAGAAAGCAAAGGCCTGTAATCCTGTCCCAGGGCCCTTCCGATGGTCCCAAAAGCCTAAAGAGATACAGCTAGTGAGGCTGAGATTAAAGTAGCCATTGTGTGTGACATTTTCTGAAAGGGCTCATTTCAACATGAAAAATGGCCTTGGGATTATGATAAATGGGGGTTCTGACATGCACATTCCCCTCCTATAATCGCCTGTGTTAGAGCTGAGATAGCAGATTGTCTGTCTCCTGTGATGGAGGCCCCTGTAAAACTCACCTTTTTCCCAGCTGACCTTCAGAGGGGATGATTAATTGCCTGGAGGTAGCCTCTTGCCAGTTAGCCTGTGAACTTTGTTCCCTATGTTCAAACCATCTGCTGAGAACGGACGAGGCTGCTAGTCCATCCCTTAGTCCTTTTCATACTTATTACTGCTGAGAAAGAACAGGGCCAGGGCTTCAAGGGTCTCATGCTAAAATTGGCACCATAGCTCCCAGGTCGCTAACAGTGCAGGAGATTTATAGACTCATCCTTTCCAGCCTCTTACAATTTTCGAGGATTGTTCCAGCTATGAGCAGAGCTCCAGGAATTAAACAAAAAAGAAAATTCTCTCCCATGCCTTGAGATAGTAATAACTAAGCCATTACTTGTCAGACTGAGAAGGGTTTGAGAATCCAGGGAACTATCATAGCAGCTGTTGTGTTTCCTTTTAAGATTTCTGTGTCTTAAACAGGTCAGTGAAATTCTTATTAGCTTTTACAGGGGGCAAAAAACTGAACCACAAGCCTGCTGTGTGTACAGTGGCTCTGTTCTGCTCTGCTGTATCAGAGCCAGGAGCTGGACAGCTTTCCCTGTGCTGCTTAGCCAGACTGACACTTGTCACTAATCCCCAGGGCACTGCCACACACCGTTTCAAGAGATGGGAAGAATTTCTCTAGGCTGTCCTATCAGCTTTTATATATAAATAGACAATCACCTCCTCTAGCTGGTTTTTTTTTTTTTTTTTTTTTTGGAAGGGTGTCTAGTGCATTAAAAATTTCCAATTGCGGGTGAAATTCCCCTGTGGGCAGAGGAACTGACAGTTGCCTAAAAAACACATAACTCAGGAATCAGGCAGGAGTGCTTTTGGTCTTTTGGTGTATATTGCTATATACCTAACTGAATAGTCTCCTATCTTGTTAGGAAAGGGACTCTTTGGGGGGGTAAAGTAAAACCCAAACATTTTAAAAAGAGTACTAATTGGTCAAAAATTAAACCAGAACACCAATATAAAAAAATACATTATTTTGTTTCAATCTTTACTCTAGAAAACTGTCTAAGGATATATTTAATGTGAAATTTATGTAAGTCTCTGTGAAACCTGTGTAGATTTAAGCACATTCTTCAATTTAAGCATGCATTTTGCTGAATAAGAACATCGGCTTCTGCTGAATCTTTATGCAAAATTCTCTCTCAGAAAACTAGAGCTCAGCTTTGAATTCATTAGTAATACTAATTTAGGTTACTCAAACAGAATAAATGGAAGCACAATATCTGTATTCTTATTCTATTCTTAATTGATATTAGCTTATTCTTGCCAGAAAGATTATTTATTAATGCAGACCTGGATAAAAGAATGGATTCATCATTAATTTTTCTCTGTTTTTCACATAAGTGTTTTTGGTCTCACCACCTTTTAGGGACACTGACTTCTCAGATGGAGCATCTGTTTTGTGCACAGCTGGCCTTTATGGTTGAAACTTTGAGATATTATAGAAGTACATTTGTGTAGATGGCATTCTAATGGCTTTTTTTTTCTGAAATTCCCATTTGCTCTTGCTGTCTGCTTCCTCTTCCTCCTCACATATAGTGGACTGCATGGATCCTACCTGCTCAGGACGAGGTGTGTGCGTGCGAGGAGAATGTCACTGTTCTGTTGGCTGGGGAGGAACAAATTGTGAGACCCCAAGAGCCACTTGTCTGGATCAGTGCTCTGGCCATGGGACCTTCCTCCCGGATACTGGACTCTGCAGCTGTGATCCCAACTGGACTGGACATGATTGCTCAATCGGTAACGTCAGCAGTGACTTATTGTTGGTTTTTATTTTAATTAAACTTTGTAAAATCTTCTTGCATTTAGATCTGCAAAAAAAGTGCTACAAATGCGTTTTAGTGAAGCACATGCAGGGCATGACTGGAAGCAGAAATTCCATAGCTCAGCTACGTAAATAATTCTGTTTCCATTGCTGAGCATAGAGTAATACAGTAAATAACCGCATTAAAGCCATCGAGGCTTCCTATTGTTCATCATATGGCTGTGACTGTAATTGATGGTCTACATATAACTGCTTGTTCTGGTGTTAGTTCTTGATGAATCCCAGTAGCCTCCAAAGGGTCTGTTTTGATTTTTAGGAGATAACTAAATAATCTTTAGGTGGTTATAAACAAGAAGGAAGAGGTGGCAATCTGTCAGGTCTCCGTTCCTTTCTGAATTCAAAGCCCATGCTAGGCTCAGCTAGAGGAGGATGAGTGCCACATGAGGTTCGTATTAAAATACTACCCTCTATCAAGTAAAAAATAAGTATACTGATTAAAAGTATTTAATAATACAAGCACCTACCAAGAAGACACATTTTATGGGCAGTCTTCTGTAGAGGTTAGGAGTCTGCAGCTTCATTCCTCTGCTGAGTGGGCATCTTGCTCAAAATGTCCATCAGGTATCTGAACTGAAGGATAAAGAAAATCTATTCAGGAACCTTTTCTTCCAAATGCAATTAGCTTTTAGAGAAACACTGAGAAATGCTGGAATACATTAAATAGTCAGAACCTATGGAACATTAGTCCTTTGGCTTTTGTCCTGTATTTTGTGCTCACAAACAAGAGATTCCAGCAATAACAGCTTCTATACCTTACACAGCTGGAGTGGAACTAGGCCAGAAATCCAGGGCAGTTCAGTATAGGCAATGAAATGAAAAGAGTTTTCAGCAAAGCAGCCTCAAAAAAAAAAAGCTATTAGGAGAGCAGATATAGTAGAAAAATTATGTAAACAACATTTTCACTGAGGAATTACTATCAGGAGTGAAGAAAATCAGGTTAACTGCTTGAAAGTAGTTTTAAAGAAAGTAACTTCCAAGGATGGGGCAAACTGAATAAACTGGTGCTAAGAATATAAAAAAAATTCTTTTTGACAATCATCATTTACGTTAGATGTTAGAAGCTTGTCATGAAATAAAATGGACTGGACTGAGGAATAAGCAGAAGAGAAGGCTAACTTACCTGGGGCTGAAACTAGGTTGATCAAAACTTTTGCAGAGGTAGGTACAGAAGCTATCATGCATTGAAAGGAGGATAAATTTGGTGCCAGACTTTTCCCTATATTAACATCTTCAATTCCATACTCTGTGGGTTTATTTATAAGGCCACCGTAAGGGGAAAGGTAGTCATGTATTTCTAGTGATTTTGTAGCAGAGTTCATAATTGAGTCATTATTCTGAGTGTGTGTGGAGGTTTGGGGATTGCAGGGATGGATTTGAAAAAATGTTTATTTCTACGCACAAACAGAATTCACTTTCCCTTTTTTAACCTTCAGGGTCATGTACAGATGATTTATAAGCTTTCCTTATACTGCTTTTATAAATCCATCTAGTACAAACTTTCTTTGGCAGCATGAGGTTATTTGAGACAAACTTGAGCATCATTCCAAGACCTTTTTCCTTACCGAGCTGCTTGTAACATTGGGGTTATTGTGCCTCACAGCTAAAATCACAGCTAAGGTGATTTGTAAACTTCCATTTCTAAGCCAGACCTTTCTACTGAATTGATGACTTGATTTGAAAGACAGATATACTCACAGCATATGTGGTACTCTTCTTGCATGTTTAAAATAGAGTAGCAGGCATGCTACTGCATGTAATGACACAATGCCCAACCCAGTGGGGTGGAGGTTTTGTAGAAGGGAACAAAAGGGTCTGATTTCGTTGTTTATATAAAACAGGACCAAACAAAACAGAAGAATTATTAAGGGAAAGAACTAAGTACTTGCATAAATCACACTCAGCTCAGCAAAGCAGTTAGGGCTGTGTTCAGTCCCAATGAAATCTGTAGGACTGTGCTGACATGGCCTAGTGCCAAGGACAGCCCCTTTCATAAGCTACATGGAGAGGCAGACCTTGAGAACAGCATAATCATCTGAAAAACCAGAATATGAAGAGGCACAGTGGATTTTCCAGCTCTTAACACCTTGAAGTCAAGATTAGTACCTATCTGCAGTGCTGTATGCTTTATTCATTTAGAAGGTTATCGGGCAGTATGGAAGCAGTAGGTGAAAGTCTATGGATTGTCATATGTAGAAAGAAAAACTAGACTCTCTTTGAACCTTATGCTCCATCTTTCAGCTAAGTAGGTAGTTTTCACCCGCCCTTAGCAGTACTCTTAGAGATACACGGATTTCTGCATAAAACTCTTAATTTTCACAAAATAATAACGTTACGGAGATTTGTGTGTTGTGTTTATATTATCCTTTTTCATTCCACTTAGCCTATGTCTTCGTAGACAAGCTGTGTAATTCAGTCTCTTTTGAAGATTCCTACTCTGAACTTCTTTATAGAAGAAGTAATTATATGTTTGGGTTTTTTTTTTTTGCTTTACATGTCTGCCCACTGCCAGTACATCTTGAGATAGGGCTGCTGCCATACTATCTCAGATTTTTCAGTCTCGAAAAATGCTTCTTAAACTTACTTCACCCTTTCATGCAAGAAACAGTTTTGCAGGATGCCTTCTCCCTCAGTATACACTACATTTTTGATAGATTCCCAAATATTAAAAAAAAAAAAAAAAAAGTCTCTTAGAGAAAGGTGCAGAGATAAGCCCAGAGATAACTTGTGCTGAGCAGCAAAAGAGATATTTTGAGTTCTCCATGGAAGAATTAAATCCCTTCCTTTTAGCATCTTAATACTGTTGCACAAGCAAATACAAAAAGGTCTTTATAACCCAGTTCAGCTAAAAAATCCAAGGCAACGCTTAGTACAAGAAAGGTAATTAAGAAAACACTGACCCTAGTTTCTCCAGGGTCTGCCATCACTGATCCTCTGTATCCCAGGCTTTTGGTGGGCTATCTCCCTTCACCTCTTAATGAGCCCTAGCTGGCAACTAATGAAGCCATTATGGGGCAGCTCTCTGAACCTCTTATTGTCTGAGTGTGGTGGGAAGAAGGAAGTGGCCTGTGCTGCAACGTGAAACAGAACTCAATAGGTGATATAGTCTCACTCTTGACCTATTTAAACTGGACCAAGTATTTCTAGCCAATTAAGAGGCAACACACCAGATACCATAAGACATATTTGCTGACTGCAGTGAATGAATAGGTGAGTCATCTGCGTTGGGGGAATGCATCGTTTACCAGAGGGATCTCACTGATGCATCAGTACAATCCTAGGCCCACCAAAATAGTATTATGCTTGGATACAAAATCATTATTGAAGGAATTAAGTTAGCTGGTGTTGTCTTTCACTCTCCTCAAATTTAAATCAGTGATTTTCACTCTGTTCTCTGTTTGGTGGTTGACATCTTGACATGTATGATATTCACTAGAAACATTGCAAAGTTGAATATACAAAGCAGCAGTAGAAATTATGTTCTCTGTGTAATAGGTACTGACTTTTTCTGGGCAGTTGACAGGGTTTACAGGTTGACTTGCATGCAGATAAGGATTCTTTCTGCATCACTCATTCATAATGACTCACTTTATGCACAGTTGATATCCAGGCTCTAACACAGTCCCTTAAAAGTACACTGGAGAAGAGCAGTAGAAGGACTAGTACTTTGTATATGGTGGTCCTAAATTGTCAGGGAAGACATGAAATCCTGGGCTGCACGTTTAATGATGCCAGTTAGAAACTGAAAGCTGGGACTCAGTAAGGAGGAGGAGATTATTATGTTTTACTTCACATTTTGAGAAGAGTGAGAGAGAATGCCTGACCAGAGACTGAGGCTGAGCTTGAATGATCATATCTCATAAAATCTAGTAGTTTCATAGTTCCTCTCATCACTTCTGCAGCTAACATGGTTTTCTGAGGATATGGCATTTGACTTTATGACTGCCCTTTTTTCCTTACTGTGACAGGGAAGAAATGTTGCTTCTCAGTGACTTGTTGCCAAACTTTGTTATTAAGGTCTATGCTATTTGTTATTAAGGTCTGTGATCACAAAGATATTTAGGCATTTAAAATATACCTTAAGCAAATGTAGATTATCAAGCTTTACTACAGTGTTGCAGAGAATTTATCAACTTCTGAGACATCCCACCATCTAGAGCTGTCTATTGAAAAAGTACCTTCGTTTCATAAATTTCTTCTGTGGCACTTTAACAGGTGTCTCCTCAATCTGAGAATGCATTGGATGAGCTCTCTCACTTTCTGGGAGAGTATCCCACCTACCAGGTCAATGCAGATGTTACAAGCAGTTAGCTCATAGAAAACAGTGAAATGGCTGGACCAGTCCAGTTTGGGAAGGGCAACAGAGCTGGGGAAGGATCTGGAGCACAAGTCTGATGAGGAGCAGCTGAGGGAGTTGGGGGTGTTAAGCCTAAATAAAGGGAGGCTCAGGGGTGATGTAATTGCTCTCTACAACTACCTGAAAGGAGGTTGTAGCTACGTGGAAGTTGTTGTCTTCTCCCAGGTAACAAGAGACAGGACAAGAAGAAATGGCCTTAATTTGTCTGGGGAAGATTTTGGTTGGAATTTAGGAAAAAATTCTTCACTGAAAGGGTTTGTCAAGTATTGCAGGAGGCTGCCCAGGGAAGTGGTAGAGTCACCATCCCTGGAGAGATTTAAAAGACATGTATACATGGCACCTGGGGACATGGCTTACTGGTGGGCTTGGCAGTACTATATTAGTGGTCTTAGAGGTCTTTTTCAACCTAAATGAGATTATGATTCTATGATTCTTTGATAGGGTTTTCATGCCCTGAGCTTTAATGCTAGGTGGGCATTACTCTAAAGCACAGAGTGCCTGTCACTTGGTACAGGAACAGCATTTCAGACCATTCATCTCCTCAGGGTTTCCAGCACTACAACACTCATCGTGGCCACACTTATTCTGGTGAGAAATGTTATAAATCTCTTTAGTGCACAGGAAAAAATAAAGGTTTTCAATTCATGCCAGGTTCTATGCGGGTTTCCCTTCTGTACTGATTTGGTGGGATAGTTTTCCTCGAGAAGAGAAATCTCTGCAGAGGTCAGTTCAGATCTTAGTTAAGTTGAAATCCTTGAAAAGGAGCTTAATTGATTCCTCATTGATTCAGCTGCTTTCTTATTTGGTTATTTCATATTACTTTAGAGCAGTCTGGGTTCAGCTTTTGAGATATCCTTGATTCTGCCAAATAACTGTAGAAGGCTCAGCAGTCATCGTGATCACAGATTCCCCTAGGAGAGAAGCAATTACAGAACTGTGGCATTTAATGTAAACACTAGAAAACTCCATCTTAGCCTGTGTGATCGGTTAAACACAGCTTTGGAAGGGCTTCAGAATGCTATGGAATGATCACAGTACTGGCAGATATGCCTAGATAAACCTGGCCTCCAAGCACAGTAGGAAAATAGTGTATGTATCCACAGGACTAGCAGAAGACTGGGCATTTGCCTACCAGTTGTAAAATAGTCCTCCATGACTTTACTGTTTTAAATAGGTTGAGAAGCTGGATTTATGATAGAACTAGTGTGGATATGTGTATCCATGTCTCTGGTTGCAGGGAAGCATATTCTTATAAATTACTGTACAGCACATTGAAGTCAATGGAAAAGCTCCTGTTTACTTTGCAGAAGTATGGATCAATTTAAGGACATTTGCAAACAATGCTTAGATTTAAGATTCTATATCAGTTAATGGTAGTGATTGGATTTTTTTTGTATCAATTTAGTTGTATAAATTAACAATGGTGAACGTCTTTCAGAGAGCACCCCACCACGAAGTTTTACAGTTCATTGAAATAGGTATCTTTTCTCTATTCCAATTATTAAACAAAGAGATCATGAAGAATGAACTTTTCAAGAGTTAAGCTAAGGCAAGTATACCTTTAGCTTTCAATGTCTTCATCAGGAGTTGTGCAGGAAACTATTGCACACACACACACACATACAGGCACACGGAGACACAGTTCTTGTATATCCTACCAGACAGTGTCATATCCCATTGGTCAAACAGTAGCAGGGTTAACGCAACATGTGTGATATAATTTGATTTCCTTGGGCTTATTGGTGTCAGCCTTTGAAAACAAAATGTGGCGTTAAATTCATGTCATGCCCAAGGCCACCAAGATAAAAATTCAACCTTAGAAAATGCTCGTATAATTCCTTCTTTAAAAAATCATTTTCTTCGGGAATAAAAGTTTCTCTGTAAAAAGATGAACATTACATCAGCTGTCATGTGATACAGGCTTGTACCATACTACAGACTAGAGCCCTTTTTAATTCCTAAGAAGTTGATGATTTGTCTTTTTCTTAGCTTTAAAGCATGTGAGGAAGAACAAGAGAAATAAACCTCAGGATGCAACACCAGAAATTGATAAACATCTGTATATTTTAGATCTTAATCCTGAAAAAGTTATTTGGCACAGCTATGTGATCAAAAGCCACCTTGAATGATCTTTCTTAAGCTTGTGACTTGTTTGTCTCACTACCCTTGCAGAGTAGTGAGAATCATTAGTTTGGGCCAGTTGAAATTTTGGTAGCACAGCTTCTTCAAAGCTGGTCTTCGGAAGATACCATCAAAATCTGTTCTAGCTCAATACCTAAATTGCAGACTCACCCCGAAAGCCCTAATTTGGTCTTCTAATGGTTGTTAAAGGCCAGAAAATGTTTTGTACCAGCAGGAATTTTATCCTCAGCCTTGCAGAAGCATAACATTTTGATTTGTGAACTTGTGATCTTCCCCATTTTAGTTGTGTGGAGAGAAGTAACTTCACTCTCTAAGGGAATGAAGTATGTGCTGCCCAGTGACAATATACAAGACTCTCACTGGCTCTGCCTGGCAGGTATCTTGTGGATTGTGAAGGAATTAGTGAATCCAGAGAATCAACAGTGTTAACAAGAACTATCATTGTACAAAACATGAATTTTTTTTATGTAGTTGGGATTGTAAAGATTTTAGCCTACCCGTTGCCAAGATGAACTTATCCTTTCAAGTCTTCTAAGCTTTTTATTAAAAATGCAATAAAATACTAAAATTAGCTCAAACCTTTGAAATAAAAGTATTCAGGAAGGCTTTTATTTGAATACCCTTTTATTCCCTTTACTTTTTTTTATTAAAAATGTGTATAAGAAAACCCCGGTGTGGTAGAAAAAAAAAAGTAATAGTTGAAATGGGCTGTAGTTATTTTTGTGGGGAGTCCAATTCTTCAAAAGTCCTAATAACTTAGTGCTCAGCAGATGAAAAACATACTAAAGGGAGGGAGAAAACTCCAACTAAGATAGAAATACAATCTTTCAAGTATGGGTTCCTATTAAAATCTGATAGTTGAGAAATTGTTTCAGGATATTTCCCTAGCCAACTGAAGATCCATCAAACTTCTGTCATTTCTAGGCTGTATTTAGGATCTTGCTTCTAACCACTTCTCTTTTTGCGGCAGTCCACACAGTCTTGGTCAGATACAATGTCTAAGGGAAGGTTGAAGGACCTGAGGACTTGCATTCTCGCTGTCATTTCAAACTTGGCCAAAACCAGTGGAAGCAATGATATCATCAGTCTGGCTCTGACCATTAGATCACAAAGCGTTTGGTCTGATTAGGTCATGTCTCAGGCCGAGAATAGCGTGTCTCTAGTGGTGTAACAAGCAGTCCCTGATTCTCACTGACCTTGGTCATTCTGTGATGAGTAAAGCTTCTCTCTCATATCAGCAGTAATCAGTGTGAATTTATGGACCCCACAAAGGGCAGTGGGTAGACTATTCCATGCCTTATTTGTTTCCTACAACAATTCTGGCTAATTCCTAGCATGCCAATTTTAGTTCAACATTCTTCCCTATCTCCATATGTGACCTCAGCAGTCACACCATGAGCTCAAAAGTTCTTTTTGTTTGTATTAATTATGCTTTGTGTTGTGGACTTTTCTGGCTGAAAACACTAGTGATGTAGTGGACTCAGCAGGGTTCATGTTAACATGGCTAGTTTGAAGAATTTCACAGCACCAGAACAAGATGTTAAATTCCCTATTTAAAACAAGCTACTGTTTAAATACCATGTTTTGAGGATGACTAAACAATTACCACGTTTACTTGTATCACTGAGAACTTATCGCTTGTATCACTGAGTCTCAGATCACCAAAATTTGGCTTTTTCTCTGACTTTGCCTTCAAAAGGAGAAGGCTTAGAGTCCTTACACGTTCCAAACTTACATCACGGCAACATGGGGGCTGGTCATAGGTTAGTCCCTTTTCTACAATGGAATGTCTTTAATGAAGTTACTGCTTTTTAAAAAAATACTAAGTCACTTCTTTGACACAGTAAGTGTAATCCAGTTGTCACTGAGCACAAAACTACTGTCCTGCAAGCATGATGTGAAATGGCTCTTCAGGTTCTTTTGGAGATAAAACCAGTTGATCGAGCCAGCTGAGAACCTGAAATGTTATAGTCACCGCTTGGAATAGGTCATGCTCATGAAACCATAGGAATCAGCATGTGTTTCTGCAGGCTTAGAACTGCTCTATGCCAGGAATACATCTTTTGAACTGAAGATAAATGTCATTCAGTATATTTAGCCAATCACTCTGTAACCAGCTCACAAAAGACTGTGTAGGCATCCTTATTGTGAGTCTAGACCTCTGCTTCTGACTATTCCCACTTTTAACCAGAATACTGCTGCAGTGTCAGCAGGGTGGATATTTGTGGGCAGTCTCTGCCTATGATTATCTTGATAATGCTGGATCAAGACTGTCATCTCATACCTCACTCGTTTGGCTAAGCAAGGATTGTCATAGGTTCCATGTCACGGCTTCTCCGCTGCCATTCAGTCAATTCCATGCTGTTGTTGTTGCAGAGCTCCTGTGACTTATTTCCTTTCACTCCAGCCCAATTGGAGCTCATCATGATCAGAGTTTCTTCAAAGGTTTTATTGGATGTTTTCAGCTTCATCAGATCACATTTGAGACATTGAAATAGGTTGTCCAGAGAAGCTGTGGGTGCCCCATCCCTGAAAGTGTTCAGTGTCAGGCCGGATGGGGTTTTGAGCAGCTTGGTGTAGTGGAAGGTGTCCCAGCCCATGCCAGGGGGAGTGGAACTAGGTGATCTTTAAGATCCCTTCCAACTCAAACCATTCTATGATTCTGTGTTTCATACCAAGTTAGAATGTCTAAGGTTAAACAATAAGGAAAATAATCTCGGGGTGGGTAAAACAGTAATATCAAAACTAAGCAGGAAAAAAACAATGTAAAACTGGTAATTGTCATATATTCAATCAGTGTCTACTGAGGCCTGGAAATCCATGATTTAATAAGCTGTCTGAAGTGGATGTACTGGAATTAGTATAGCCTTTCTACCCCCTTCCAAGTTGCAAGATGTTCATACTCGTAAAACTATCATGACAATTTGCACTAATGAGCACCTTTCTAATGATCTTGAGAGATGAACGTTCGAAAGTGCTTTGGAGAGAGCTCTGCTGCTTTTCCATAAAAGTGATCCTTTCAGATCAGTGTTGAGGCATATGGGCAGCACGGCAGACACAAACCTTTTGGAACAGCTGCTGTTGCATCCTATTTGTGTGGATAGACAGACATCTAACTTCTGGATATGTCAGCCCTGCATGTTTCATACATGTTCTGTGTCTCCTTTTGAAGAAGATGAGTAACATTAAAATTTCTAAGTTCTTTGGTGAAATCCTGTCTGAAGAAAAAATAAACAATATTGGGACTGTCTGAGCTCTGAATAAGGGAATCCCAAGCAAATCTAGCTTGTGATCACTTCAGCACTCACATTTGCAAATACTCTGTTGAACTGATTTTAGAAAAAAACAAACTGTACAGAATTGTAAAAGAAATTATTTCTTTTTAATAACAGTAAGCATGAGTAAAAGGCTTTTCTGCTGTCAAATTATCTCTTCCTTGTGGACACAGAGAGGAAATTAAAATTAGTCCAGAGAAGAAGCCTTAGCATTAGGAATTCTAACATTAGGAATTGTTTCTTCTTTGGGAAGCTTTACCTCACATCCCAGAAATTATAGAGATTCAATTAATTATCAAAGACACAAATATAATCCTGCACTTTGGGATACTTATTTTTATTCAGCAAATCTTAGCTCCAAGACTGAAGCATTTCATGTCCTGCTATTCAACAGCAAGAGACAGTTTAAAATAAAGTTCATAATAATAAATAAATGGAAGATTGACACAAGTACAAAAGTAAATCACATCAGTAGAGGAGATGCTTTAAATACAGTGTGATGGTCATTTCCTAGTATTTAAGGAAAGGAGGAAAATAGAATATAAAATACTGTAGAAGTGGAAGTTGATAAAAGGCACCAGACCAGTTTAATGGAATTTCATCCCACAGTTACAGCTTTTCAGACAGGACCTGGAAGACCTTTATGCAAATATGAAGCAAGCTGAAATTGCACTTAGAAGTGCGATTTTTTTTTTAAAAAAGATATTCCACTTGTACCAGTGTACATTGTGCACCTGGACAGATTGGTAAGAGCTGTGTTCCATTAGCACAGGGCTTGCTAATGACTGCTCCTGTTCTTACTGTTACTATTTCTAGCAGGAATTCCCAAGAGTCCCACTGGGCTCAGTGCTGTAAGTGTACAGAGTTTGAGGCTCAGTCTTGGAGGCCAGACATACAATAGTACATTACTATACCAAACCCATTCATTACTCATTTTAGAGATGGAAGGTGGGTTCTAGGGCAGTTATTGACATATCTCATGGATCTGCTCAGCACCTGGTGAGGAGCTACTTTGTGGACACTTCATCTCCAAGTTTGGCAGCTCAGAGCAGCCCAGGTTCATGATCTGAATATCCAGAGACAGATGATACCTAGAATGGGATTTTCAGAAGCCTTTCAGTTAAGCACAAAGCTGTCTATGAATGGGGTAAAAAACTAAACAGGGGTTATCTTTTGTTTAGTTGAGGGCCAGAGATGGATACTTTCTTTTATTAGGAATCTGCACCAACCCATCCCTAAAGTTTTCCCTTCTGCACATGTATTGAAGACCTGTACTCAATCCTCCTTCTGCAGATCTGACAAGAATCAGCATTCAGGCCAACTCAGGTGTCCTGGTTAGGGTCACTCTTTCACATAGGATATGATAGCATTCCCCAGTGCAGGCACTCCAGGATGCTCCTCAGGGCTTTGTGTTCAGGAGGTGAAAATCCAAGTGTCTAAAGTCACATTTCAAACCCATTGCTGAAGGTCAGTGTGCTTCCTGATGAGGGATGATAGCAAAGCTGATGGATTCATTTTCAGTCTCTGGAGAGCATCATTTAATCTTGATCTCCTCATCCATGGAAAGAAAATAAATAGCTTTTACCTTTCAGATATATTCAGTTTGCTGAGCTGTATAAAATGCATCGAGACCCTTGAGTGAAGTGGAGAGTCATCTCAGTACCAGAAGTTTAATTACACTCATAAAAGCACAGGTTTTACATTTATTGACATAAATAATAATTACTATTTCTACATTAGTAATATTTACATAATTGATGTATGTTTTAGAAAGAGATAAGTAAATTATTTGTATAAAGGCATAAATTATGCAGACTTTGCTTTTAGGAGTAAAAACACCAAAAAAAAAGTAAAAACATTAGTGACGTGGACACAACTTGCACAACCAGTCCCTACTGAACTGGATTGTTTTTGGAAGATTTCATGCTACATCCTTCTGGCAAGGACAGAAAATCCAAACCTCTCCTTTCAGGTTTTCCCTTGCTCTCTAGTTTGATCCTTTCCTTATTACATTGGTAAAAAGAATGGTTTTAAAAGCTAATGTGGTTTACGTCTTCTTCAGTAACAGCAAAAGAGTTCATGTCACTACAGAGTTATCAAATCACAGGAATGGGAGTTTCATAACACTGCAAAATGTGTTTCATTATGAAGAATGTGTTTAGCACTTCACTATCTAAATCATGCTGATCATGCACCTTCTGGGGTTTTTTCATCCATATCTTTATATTTGTTGCTTTTCTTGATATTCCCCATAACTTGCCTTCTAAAACAGGTTTTGAAAACAAGGCTTAGCTCCTTACTTAACTCAGCCTTTTAGCTCCATGCAATGCCTCTCCTCTGTGCTGCTTTTCTGGAAAAATCTGTGTGAGGCTGGAAATGGCCTCAAATGAGCCAACTCAAAATGGGAAAATCCCAGTTAAGACAGATTTTTAATTATTAAATTTTCTATTAATATATTGAAGGTCAGTGGAATCGACCCAGTTTTCAGGAAGCTCTGAGCAATTTCACCTGATCTTATATTTTAGAACTAAATCCATATTTATTAAAGGATTTAGCAGGCAGGTCAGAAGCAGCTAAGTCTCTGATTCTGCATCACATGAATGCTAAAGAAAAATTTTCATCTGCATTGCTCTTCTCTAAGCTGGAAAGCTTTAGACTGTTGTCAAGCCAGTTTGGGGATTTGTGGAGGAATAGGGGTAAACATGTAAAAATGGGTTTGCTGTTAATGAAGCACAAATTAACAGCATTATCCCCCTCCCAACCCCATTCTTTAATGTGATGTGCAAATAATATGAAATTCTGGATGATGCCATTTCCTGTGTTGAAAGCTCCTGTGCCTGTTCCATCATTTAAAAAGGGCCATGAACAAAGCACTACCCTGGTGGTTAGTGTTTGATAGGTTTCTTTCCCACTTTTCTTCTGAAATATCAAAGGCAACAGAGCAGACTTTTTATTCTTAATGGGACAGATTTGGGTCAGTTTTTAGCAGGATATGCAAAAGAAAAAAGTATCAGGTACAGGTTTTTTATTTGTATGAGTAATTGCTTTAGTATTCTTACTTCTGAAGTGCTGTTAATGGACTGTGACCTCATTACACCTGGCAAAGTGCAAACGCAGAACAAAAGGATAATCTTGGCCTCAGATAGTTGAGATTCTTAAGCTTTAAGTGAACAACAAAAGAGACATGCTGATGGAGATAGAATAAAATTACAGTACAATTTTCGTCAACACACTGTGGAGAAGTTAAGGCACGTCAGCAGCCGCTCTCAAGATTTTGGGTAGGATTCAAGATAGATTAGGATTTTTAAGAGAGCCTTGAGTAATTCTGAGGCAGCCTTTACAGACCAGAGGGAAATTTCTCTCCCAATCATGAGGAGATAATGAGTTTGGGCTCATAGAATAATCACATAATGGTTCAAATGGCTCAAATCACATAATGGTTTGAGTTGGAAGGGACCTTGAAGTCACCTAGGTCCAAACCCCCCTACCATGGGAAGGGATATGTTCCATTACACCAGGTTACTCAAAGCCCCTGTCATGGACTGGTTCCTGGTGGGGATGAGCAGTGATGAAATAGATCAGACCCTGAAACTGAAGATAAATCATTTCTGTTTTGATTATTTGCATGAAAAATAATCAGAATCCTGTTGGGAATGGCATTATCCTTTCCAAAAAATAATGTTTATGATCACCTAAGACCCCTGGACAAACCACCCAAAACTCAATAGAGCCTTCAGCACACTCTGCTCCAGAAGTTCTCCATGAAAGAGATTTCAGGTGCATCATCCTCTGGAACTACCTATCTTTCCTCCTTGACCCACAGAAGACAACTAGGCTCAATTCAGTTCTTTGGGTAAGACTGCCATAACATGAGGCAAGATTAAGAGAATGCAGGACACCACTCCTAGACAGTAATATGGCAAAGCCCTAGATGGTAGCATTAAAATGAACTTGATTCCTTAGAAACTCTGCATCCATGAATCAGTTAACATCCATCAGTGCCCTCTGGCAAGCACAAGCGCCAGGGAGCAAAATACATTAATCCTCATATTTGCTCTTAGAATTGGGCACCAGATTTACTCAGAGGATCCCCTTCCTTCACGGGACTACCAACAGCTTTGAGAGCTGCATTGCAAGATGAAGTGAAACACAGTGCACCTCTAGGAAAGGATAAGGAGTGGCTAAGCTGTTCATACAAACAGTGAAAGAGATTAAAGATGAAAGGAAATATTTAGTCACCTTTTGGGAACAGCTGGTGTGAAAATATTTAACAGTCAGGTCTTTTATGCACAGACAGTGTTCTAAGTAAGCTTAAATAGGCAGGAGCAATATGGTGCAGCTGGCCAGTGTGTAAATGCTGTATTAGGAGAATTAAAAGCTTTCCTTCTCATTTGCTCACACAGCTCAGAAGGTAGCTAATCATGTCCTCTAATTTTAAAAACAGAATTGGGAAATGTACCAAAAAAATGCAGCTTGTAATAAGAACAGAGGTGACAAGTTCTGTCCCCGGGACTGAATGACAAAGAAACGATTCACCTGCCCTTTTCTGTAAAACAGCCTTAGCTGTCTTATTCTGCCCAAAAAGACATGTATTTAAGTGGAAGCTTAATCTGAAATCCATTTTGATCATTTCTTTGAATGCCACCAGAAAAGTAAAAGCTACTCTGACTATTTAATCACCCATTAGAAACCTGTGAGCATTTAAGAGGGCTGTGTTATAAAGGGCCAGGGTGTACAGCAAGGATGAGTGTTGTAAGGCTATTTAAATTGTACGGTACCCATCTATCTTTAAACTGGCAGCTAAATGGAAGATTTAGATTTGAGAGTTCCTGGCTCCTGGTTCCCTGTCAGAAATAATTAAACTACATTTTAGGGAGGCTGTCGTAAGTAGTTTGCTTCACAAGTGTTTTTCACAGCTGAGAGTCTTTATTGCAGCTCTTGGGGCCTGGGAATCCAAACCACCCTATGTATCCATTGTACTTGAATTATACATACGTAACCTAGAGCCTGCACTCTCTTGTGTGCATGGGTGGTGGTTTGGGTGGGGTCTCAGCTGGGTAGGAGATGAAGCCCAAAATGCTCCCAGCATTCCTGTTCTGGGTTTGCCTAAAATCTGTTTGTTTTACATCAGCAGTGCATATCCCTGTGTGCAAGACTGTTTCTTGGCAGCATGTTGTCTGAGAAATACTTCAGTCAAGATGTAAATGTCCCAGGGGGGTTTCCATCCCTTTTCACAGGAATGACTACACAGAGACTCTGCTTTTCAGGAAGTGATTTTTTTCTGTCTTCACCGTTTTTGAATGCACTCCATTATTCTTCAAATTACTCCAAGAAGGCTTCTGACTGTCACTCCAAATAGTTTCCTTTTATCTCTGTTTTTTTTCTTTCACCACCAATCTCTGGATATCTGACCTACTATGAGCTGCATTTCCATCTTACCCGCAGGACACAGGACTGCATATCAAGGCATCAAGGAGGTCTTGTGCTTGTCTCAGAGTTCACGTATACCTGTGGATCCATCACTTTACTTCCTTATGCCTTGTTTACTTTATCTACAAGGTGTTGCCCCTGGGTCAGGGAAACCCTTGGTATTCATACAGGCTAATGAAGGGAAGGATGAAGGGATTGAGAGCAACCCTGAGGCTTGGGGGTGTGGCTGGGTGAAAAGCTGGACATGAGCTGACAATATGTGCTCATAGCCCAGAAAGACAAACATATGCTATGGAGACAGGCTGGGAGAGATGGGATTGTTCTTCATGGAGAATGGAAGGCTCTGGGGAGACCTTATTATGGCCTTTTTAGTACTTTAGGCGGCTTATAAGAACTATGGGGACAGAACTGGTAGTGATAACTGTTTAAACTAAAAGAGGGTAGATTTACATTAGGTATAAGGAGGAATGGTTTTACAAAGAGGGTGGTGAAATACTGTCACAGGTTGCCCAGAGAGGTGATGGATACTCCATCCCTGAAAACATTCAAGGTCAGGTTGGGTGGGGCTCTGAGCAACCTGGTCTAGTGGAAATAGAGGATCTTTTAAGGTCCGTTCCAACCCAAACTGTTCTATGATCCTATAACATTCTAACACCCATCTCAACCAGACTCATTAACATTCTCAAACCAAAGATAAACTATTAATTAAATAATAGCAAAGTTCTTAAGATGTTCACGTGGACTTTGGAGTAACAAGATGCCAAGTCCTGCAAGGTGCCCATTTGCCTGTCCGTCACTGGAGATACTTGTCTTTTGGAATTTCAGAGCTGCACGGTCAGCAGCAGAGGAGGTTATTCACAGTGCACATTGCTGGGCTCGAGAGTATCAGTGGTATCCCCATTTCAGAGATGGGACCCTGCAGGTCAAAGCTAGGGAACAGGATATAATGAAGGTTTGAAGTGGCCGAGCTGGCATCCTCTGGATTGCTTGGTAAAGAGGAAGCAAGAAAAATTACATGTTCTTTGATACTCTGAGATCAAAGTTTAACACTTATGAATAAAAAATATCACACAATAACCAAAGAGGGGATTACAGCCCAAGATTAGAGTAGCCCTATGGTGAAAGAGTGCTGGGAAGCACTAGAGCCTACAACAATATTTTTTTGAATTTGGGTTTAAATGCCAGTACTCTTAGAGTTTCTTAAGGTATTTCTTCACAGCTTGCTGAAATTTTAGCAGCATAAATGTACCTTTGGATTTTTAATCTGCTGTTTCTTTCATCCTCCCCCAGACTTTGTTCATCAGGTCAGCCAAAGGGAGAAATTTTTTTCTTTTTTCCGTGCAAGTTTATTGCTATATTAACCAGCTTGCAGGTCCTATGTATTCGTGTACCGTCCTGACCAGCCCACGCTCAGTGGCAGTGCTGTCTGGCAGTTGAGGAAAAGATTAGAAAACACATATCTGGGCTCCAGCCCTTTAGCAAGTCAATAATTGCCCATTCCTTATGTTCCTAACGGGTACTGTAGTATGATATTACCTCCCTCACATCTAGGAGCTGTGAAAATCTGCATCTCGATGCCAGATGCAAAGTTCTGACAGCAACTCAAGAGTCCTTCCTCAATACTGCCTTTAGTGTTTGATAGTGTAATTTCAACTTACTTCACGTAAAACTTACATTAGATTCTGTTACATCTCAGCAGCAAGTGGTATGTGCACATCCTGTGTTTAAGTACCAAGATACCCCAAAACCTTTTGCAGTGATACAGACAAGTTTCTCCAAAGAACTCCAAAGTTCTTTCACTGCAGACTTAAATATACAGGACTAAATGTTTGAGAGTGTTTGGAGAAATCCAAGACGCTGCAGCAAAAGGAGTTCAACTGAAAAGTGTTCAGCCACCCTGAGCTGTATAGGAAGTAGGAGCTACATACTATTTTCATGTCACATTTGGAAAATCAGGTGTTTTCTAGACATGCAAAGCATTACTGTTATTATTACAGTCATATTTACAGCTGTCCAAAGAACTCTCTGATCCCTGGAAACTGGAGACCATTTCAGTGTAAGGGGCTGAAGACCTTGCATCTCTCTGCTAGGATGCAAAACTTTCCTCCTGGAGCTGACTGGGATGTTCCAGCCCTGTATCAGGAGCATATCAAAAGTCCCTGAACAGCCCAAGTGTCTTGTAAATGGTTGTATTAATTAGAAGAAGACTAAAGGAAACTTAAGTAGGACTGAATTTCAGTCAGGTGTGATGTTAATGCAAGCTGAATAGCTTTGAATATTTTATGTGCAGCCAGTGACACAGAGTAAATGTCTTGTATAATACCAGTCACCTCACCACCACAAGTCTGGAGGTCTGAATCTTCACTTAATATGCTCAGAGACAAAAAGAGAGGCACTGGAGATGGGCTGGTGTGTGAGATACTCATTCTGAGGGTGCATAGCTCAGGGAACACAGAGAAAATGTGCTCTGCAGAGTACCATGGTACCCATTTGTGCTTTCAGCCCAGTCCTGCTCAGCCTTTCTTCTGTTCACATCTTCTCTACATGGCCCCAAGAGGAACCGTTTCCTGTGGATTCCATAAAATGGCTCAGTCAAGCAGAAGGCTTGAGGCCAAAACATTTGGGAATTTAGAAGTACTGGGCAGAAACCAGAGTGAAGGAGGAAGACCTGATAGGCTGAATTACTGTGAATTGCATCTCTTACAACTGAGGAGAGTATGGTCAGGGTTTATTAGAGATCGAAAGTAGCAGTCAAGTGATGAGTCTGGAGAAGAAATAAATTAATTTGATTTCATCTGCAGTACAACACTGCATCAGTATTTGGGTTTTCTTTTTTCCCTTGAAATCAGTCCTATAGAGTAATGGTGGTAATGGACACTTTAACGCCTGACTTGTGAGTACCTGTTCTCCACCAAGTCTCTTTTTCTCCAGGCAAATACAGTGTAGATTAAAACACAGAGTCTCCCAAATTCATGCCAAGGCAATGCCAGGTTTTAGACAAAAGTCTAGTGCTGGGCAAAAATATTATGCACGTCCTTATGCCTGCTAGGGCTCACAGAGGGTGGTAAGGCCAGCACTCCTGAAAAGGCAAGGTCCTTTTTGGAGGTAAGTACCAAAATATCCAGCTATAACTGTGCTTCCATTAACTCTGATAAACTAGGGAACAAGCATCATCCTGTCAACTCCAGTGCATCTAGCTTACCAAAAAGGCATGGCGGTACCTCTGAATGCCTGGGAGGGGATTTTTAATGGGGTGGTAAGAGAATAGGGACATAGCAGATATGCAGACTCAGGAGAAATAGAAATACTCTATATTAATTTTAAAGAGAGAAGATGGATTTTAATGAATCCCATCCCAGAACTGTGGGTTGACAAGCCATGGACAGAGTTTGCCAGCACTTAACTTTAGCATCAGTAGCTTATCAGCACATTGTTTCCACACTTATCCAAATTTTAATTAAATGTGACTTTTGTTCTGCTTATTGGAAGAGCCTTCCCCTTTGGATTTGGGGATCACAAAAGCTCAAGGAGTGCAAGAGAATTAGAAAGCAAATAGGAGGATCAATCACAGCAGACCCCTGCAATCCATGTCCATCTCTTTTTTGTAATATACTTATTAGTTTCTTATTGTCAGGAAGGATTAGTGTTATGAGCTCTAGGAATTCCTTTCATTGCCCCATAAGGCGAGGTAGTGAAGTGTGTCTGCTTTTCTTAACAATAACAGTCTGGATTTTCCCCCTCTCCCTCCTCTCCACCCATATCCCCTCCTCTCTCTTCTTTCCTCTCCCACAGAGATTTGTGCAGCGGACTGCGGAGGACACGGCATTTGTGTTGGAGGCACCTGCCGCTGTGAGGAGGGATGGATGGGCACGGCCTGTGATCAGCGAGCGTGTCACCCCCGCTGCAATGAGCATGGGACATGCCGGGATGGCAAGTGTGAATGCAGCCCAGGCTGGAACGGAGAGCACTGCACTATTGGTAGGGCGAAAGAAAAAACGACTCCTTTTAAAAGAATAATTGATGATCAGGGAGGAGAAAAGGCGCATGCTTAATTGAATATGTGTGACTTAGTGTAGCATGAGCACCTTTGTTCTTGGATTTCAAGTTCTGACATCATACATTTTCATGTGGGAACAAGGCAAAATGTCCTTTCATTTGTTGATGACATAGCTATATATATTTTTTATTATCAGACATGATGTACACCTATGTGGTGTTTGACAAGCCTTTAAATGTTAGCTAGAAGCTTTTAAAAACACCCCACTTTATCTCTCTCTTGAGAGGTCTTTCTGCGGCCTCCAAGGCTACTCTCTACTATGGTGACAGCATTTTTGGAAACATGCATCTGATTTTAAGTTTTCTTTCCTTTTATTTGCTCCATTATTTGCACTGTCACTTTGCTTGCCAGTATAAAAGAGGAAACTGCAGTCAGATGATTTCTGGCTGGTATTTAACTCTGTCTTGCTTATCCCTTTTCTGCTGTGCTACCTTTCTAACCATTTCACTTGCCTCTCACTTTGGCTCTGTATTCCTCATGTACCTGGCATTATTCATGAGCTCTCAGTGTCATGTCTATTATTATTATTATTAATAATAAGATGCCACCTATATGCCTAAATCATGCAAAGAAGTTCAGTTCTCACATTAAGCAATTTGCAGCATCATTAATGAACTGCCTCGGCTTCACCTTTCTCCTTCATCTCACTTAAATACTTAATGCATTTTCCCTTCTTCCTTTTTTCTGACTGTCATGCATTCAGCCACTTCAGTCCCCATTCTGTACTCATGCTATAAAATCAGTAACATTAAACTCCCCAGATACCTTTCATTACACATTAATAGAAAACTAAATTAATGAATCCAGTTCTGTT
This sequence comes from Empidonax traillii, assembly GCF_003031625.1. NCBI lineage: Eukaryota > Metazoa > Chordata > Aves > Passeriformes > Tyrannidae > Empidonax > Empidonax traillii. The sequence continues at coordinate 395,111 of NW_020955964.1, read as the reverse complement.
CTCAATAATGCCTGTGTGGACCTGAAAAAATTCAGTTGAATTTAAAAGAACTGTTCCAGACTGAAAATTCTCCTCCAGTCATTTTATTTTAATCAGCTTCTTTTAAAGACAAGAAAATTTACCTCTGTGTTGCTTTCATTATGCCATGATAGCTGAAAGTCACAGTACGTCAAGACAAACCCCTAGCAATACCTGGGCAAATGTCATCATAGTTATTGTGTGGATTATCAGCTTAGTTGTATGTAGACATCACTTACTTTGTTTGAACACCAGGTGCATTTGCACACGCAAAGACAGACAGGAAATGAAGCCTGATCACAATATTTTAATTTCAGCATTAGGGTAATTGTACAAACCATATCTGTGGCTCAATTCTGCTTATCATTTATTTATGCTAATGTCACTCTATCACATTATGGTCTCCACGTGTATACCCCTAATGAAAAATATCTAGCTTTTAAAACTTCCTCTATCTCATTAGACATTATATTCTGCATTCTTTTCTATGTCCCTAGCAGCTTTCATTTCTTTTCATGAGAAAGAGATTAAAAAAAACACTTTCTTAAATTATTTTAAAATGAAAAGAAAGCAGTCCTGTGTTAATTGAAATCCCTGGGTTTTATAATATTATTTGATAGCCCTTTATTCAAGCAAGTTGATTTGGAAAGCAACACATGACTCATGAAAGGGTTTTAAAACTAAAAAATAAGTTCAGCAAAAGGCCCAAAATTTAGGGGACAATTTTATATGGAAGTTATGTATGCAGAAAAAAAAAGCCTGATTCATACCCTCAGTGCCATTTTATTAGTTCTGCTGCAAAACCAAAATGCCATTAGTGCGATATATGATATTTCTCCACACAGCTGATATGCTCAGACTGTTTTCCAACAACAAACTTTTATCTTTCATGGTAATTAAATTTATTTGTGGTATTCCTCACTCTACGTATAAAGAATCCATGTTATCATGGGAAAGACCAGCACTGCAATGCAGTCAGCATTGAGATTTTACTGGTGCACACTATCATTTTGTGTGCTACTACCTTCCTATTGCAGCACTGTCTTGGTTTAGAAATCATTCTTTGATACTTAGAGTGCTGGAGCAATTCTGTTTCTTTTCACTTTCCCCCCTCCTCATCTTCTTGCATGGTGATTTAGCAACAAATTTGTACATAGTCTCCTACCTCTGAAGCTGTAAACACTATTTCCTCCAGAATATTTCATTGATGAATGTGTAGAATGTAAAGGAGATTTGGCAAAGTCATAAATATCCAAGAAAATTGAATAGCTTTAGCAGGAGTAATAAGCTAGTTATATTGGCACAGATGAAAGGACATTGACTTGGAATTACATTAAGTATGTGGAAAGCATTCCCCTTGTCCTTGTGTATTTCCCCTGCATGGCAACTTGTTCTGTTGACAGTAATTCCATATACGTCTATGTCATGGCCCGGTTTGCTTTAGCACTGACAAGCATAAAACCCCATTGCTGAAGTGATGCTTTACCAATATTGCCATGTGTGCAGGTAACGTGGTAGAAATGGATGATAAAAACAAGGGACACTTCTTCCATTTTTTGTGAAGCATGTATGAGAGTAAGAACTCCTTCTCTTTTGTAGGTCATAGGAGGCTCTTTCTTATGGTGTACAAGGAACTCTGATCCCAGTGAATTTTTATTTGCTCCTACAAAGAGTCATGTCACCAAATGTACTGGCTTGATTGCTCACATTCAGAGATTTCATTAGAGGAACCCCAGTTAACTCCCAACTAGGAAATTGAAGCAGAAGCTGGCATTCATCATCCCAATTCAGCAAATTTAGTGCAGGAGAGTAGAGCACAAAGTTGATTGTCTAACTGCAGGAATCCTGAAACCCAGTAGACGGGTTTAGCTGATTTCTTAAAGGAACAAAACACACCATGACAACAACCTGAATGCCGGACTCCTGTGATGGGCTCCCCAGCATATTCCAAATTCATCCACAGTTAGAAACATTGCAGGAATTCAAGTTTCTTCTATTCTGGCTCAAACTACATCCAAGGAGCATGGTGGGTTTTAGGAGCACTGAGTTTAAAGGTGAAATAAACCCTCTTACTGTGGGCTCTGAAAGGCCAAATTACAGCTCAGCTCTGTGGTAGACTGCTCTAAGGGTTTGAGTCACAGGAAGCAGCACAGAAAATTTCCTGGGTTTAATAAAGCATCATAGAATCACAGAATGGTTGGGCCTGGAAGGGACCTTGAAGATCATCTAGTTTCAACACTCCTCCCATTGACAGGGAACCTTCCACTAGGCCAGGTTGCTCAGATGGGGCATCCACAGTTTCTGTGGGCAACCTATGCCAATTCCTCACCACCCTATAGTAAAAAATTTCTTCCTAATACCCAATCTGAACCTACCCTACTTCAGCTTAAGGCCATTCCCCCTTGTCCTATGACTACACGCCCTTGTGAAAAGTCCCTTTCCAACCTTCTTGTAAACCCCCTTTAGAACTCCAGGAATTTCCCAGGACAGTAAGAACCTGGCCCCAATTTTGATAGGGCTGAGGATATGGCCTAGCTAGTGCCCCAGGTGCTGTGCATCCCACCTTGGAGATGTAAAGGGAGAATTCACTCTGCCTATATGGACATTGCGCTGAGGTAGTCTTCAATATGTGAATCTCTTTGTATCACATTTTACTCCCAACAGCCCTTAATTTTATGATTCGTATAGGTCTATTTAGAAAAATTATGGCAGAGATGTTTTCCCTGTGCGGTGGAGTTGGGATGTTCACCATTCTTGAACAGCCTGGACACAAGAACAAAGCCATCCCTGTAAGTTCAGCTGCTGCAGCTGGATACCTCAGGGTCTCTCTCCAAACACTCAACAGCCTACCAGCAGGATTTCAAAGCACCTCAGTGCCTAATTCCCATTGATCTCCACAAAAGCTACATGCTTAACTCCTTTAGAAAATCTGGTCCTGGCACGCACGGGTGATGTATGCAATAACAGTGCCCAGACAGACAGGCAGACAGCCTGTCCCACACAGGCTTCTGCTTATGGCACCGTCGGCCTGGGTTTTGTTTTACTTAGCAAAACTCCGATTTTTGAGAAATCTGCCCCTTTAAAGTTTGCCTTTCATCATCCTTCTTGCATAAATAATCACACATGTTCTGAATAGCTGGGGTTGTAATCAGTGCCTCTCCCTTTCAGCTGGAGCAGCTGGAATCCAGACAAGGCACAGGTGGATGCTGGTCTCTTTTCCTCAGCTTTCTAACACGGCAGTTGTGCCATATGAATAAAGCAACTCAGTCCATGCATGACCCAAGATTAAAATGAGCTCGCCAGTGTCTGGGGAAAGTTCTTGCTGCCATGTATATATGGTGCTTAGGTGCTTTAGTGGTGGACCTGGCAGTGTTAGGTGAATGGTTGCACTTGATGATCTTAGAGGTCTTTTCCAACCTTAATGATTCTGTGATTCTACCCTCAGCCCAACTGAGCAGATAGGCAGCGCTCAGGCATATGCACAGCAGAAGCTGAGTTGTGTTCGATCCTCTGGCACCCACCCTGCCTTTACCCTGGTTGAGATGAGTACCTTTGGGCAAGAGAATACCATGATTATAGCAGTCAGTGGAAAATGTGTTCTTACTGCTTTGTTCTGACATGATCTTGCATCAAACTGAAGGTAATCTGTCCTGAATTAGTTTGGCAGCATATTTGGCACTAAGTATTAAGCCCAGATGAACTTTAAAGACAGTCTGTTGCATAAACTTCTTGTGCCATTCAGCAATGGATGTCTTTCTCCTCTCCTTCACATTTGTGTGATTTCAGTTGAACTCCAGTGATTTCACTGAGGCTCTGTCCACTTCACCCCATGGGAAAGATAAAGGGAAAAAGGAATATTTGGAAAATGAAGAAGGAGAGTGTGCTGGGGAGAAAGTCCTTCTCAAGGACCTGCCTGCAGCATCCCTCACTTCTCTCTTCCTTCCCTCCCTCTCTGTGAGCCAAGGGAAATGTTTATGTTATCCTTCCCAATGCATTCAGACAAAGCAAACCAAGTTAGCTCAGGCTGGTGAAAAGAGAGGGCTTTCACACTGAAAAATGCTCACATAGCTCCTCCTGTAGCAAATCTGAAGTGGCTTTCAGGAGTAATATGGTGACATGTAGCTGAGTGTGGTGCTGCCTTCAGATGCAGGGGACATTTTACGAAACTAGCTTTTTTTCTGAGCTCCTACATAAATCCTCAGCATGTCCTGAATGCCCACAGGGTTTCCAGAGAAGTGTTGGTAGGGAACAAAATATTTTAATGCCAGAAGTATAGCATGGGAATGAGCCTATACGGGTTTAAAAAAGAAAGATTCCTACTACCATGGAATACTCCCATAGAAAGCCCCGTTATTTTTCAAATTACAAGAAAACACTGGCACAAAACTGACACATGGTTGGTGCCGGCAGCTGCCTCCACTGCCATCAGTTGCACAATGACTGCTGCCTGAGTTCACAGGTTGAGCTGCTGTGGACATCAAAATCCAAGAGACAGATTCCTAGGCTTTAGCCATCACCCAAGCAGATGGTCATACTGTGCTTTCTGCATCACTCGCACTACACCAGGGGGATTAATTCACCTCATTACCAAGCCTCATAACTGTCCCATACTAGGTTAGCTCTGAGCCTCCCATGCCTCCCTGTTTATTGACAATAGCTCTTCAAAGGATCCATCAGATTCACAGGATGGAAATTCCTGGAGGGGCTGTGACCTCCCAGGTGGGCAGTCTGCCTGAACGAACCTGAAACAAAAACTTTTTCAAAAGATACCAGGACACAGCTGAGAGAGAGATTGCAGGGAGCAGGCAAGAGAACAAGGGAAGTAAAGTTTAAGTAGGTATTGAGAGAAATGCAAGGCTCAGACCCTCTGTTTTCTTAATAAAGACCAGCTGGTGTTAGCATAGAGAGTGCCGCCTGCTGGCACGCACCAAGGCTCTCTGAGGCAGGGCTTCTGCTTATGTCTTTGCCACCAACTTTCTGTTTGATGCCAGAAAATCAATTAGAAGGTGGTTTTCCAAATTAATGTTCCATGGGAATTGGACACATGACTGATCCCATGACATCTATAACTTTCTTTTTTACTTTTTTTTTAGCTCTCCTTGGAATGAGTATATTAATACTTGCCTATCTGATAGAGCTGCCATGAGGTTAATTTAATATTTGTGAAGTAATTTGATCTGGGGCTAGAGGATGCTGTATAAATGCAACGTACTACCATTACAAAGATCCAGGGAAAAGCCTCTCCCAGTCTGATAAGGTCACAGAACTGTGCCTCTTTGTGTGGAAAAATAGAAGACAATCAGGTGAGGTGGAGCACATTCAAATGACTCTGCCTTTCCTGATAAAAAGCAAAGCAGTCAGTAAAACAGAGGTAGACTTGCAAATGAGCAGAGCATTACAATATTCTGATATATATATATACATATACACATATATATATATATACACCTATATATATATAAACACACATATATATATATATATATAACTTTCCTGTTTCTCTTCCTGATCTTAATGAGCAAAGATGACTGGATGCCTAAACACAGCCTTCTCAAGCCTTTTGACTGAGGAGCACTGTGCTCCACCCTTCTTCCTTTTTTTCTCTCCTCATAATCAAGGTTTTTCTTTTCATGTCACAGTGAACTCTCCTTTGCCTTTCTAGCACCTGCACAGTCTCGTAGTAAGCTGCAATGCACTTATTCAATCCTACCTTAAATGTCCTGTCTTTTATCTCCCAAGCTCACTATCTGGATAAGGTAGTGAAAGGTATGCTCTTCCTTCCTATTTTTCCTATTGTCTTTGTGTTTCTTTTTTTAAAAATGCACTGTGAACATGCTGTGTTGAGGTTGCATCTCTTCCTCATTATCACCAAAGTGCTCCCTAATGTCTGGAAGGGTGAACTTTCCAGTCATTTAGGTAGGAAATACCTCTGTAAGTGCTGTGACCCTGTGTTAACATCGTATCAGTGTTCCTACCCATTCCCTTGTCCCTGCCCTCCCCTCCAAATCACCTCTCGTCTTCACCCTTCCTACTCAGGTAAGGCAAGTCAGTAGGAAACACAAGTGTCTGTGAATACAGCAGGAGCCCGTATAGTGATGTGTTTTAGTTAAATGTCTATGGTCCACTTTGTAACACAGGTGAGTGCACTTTCTGTGTGGAGTCTTCATGTTTTTGATCCATGACTTCCAAGTCTTACATGGGAACTTCAACTAATGTATGCTGTTGTTATTTTTTTCATGAAACAAAGATGTTATGACCCTGAAACCTCTGGTTGCATAAATCTGAAATTAATAATATTGCATTAATGTACAGTACAACAAAATCCAAATTTAGGCTCCTATTTGTAAGTGTAAAGCAAGTCTAGGACCCAGGTCTTTCTTCAACAAAGAAGTAAAGGAATTGAACTGTTACAGAACAGAGATCATCTGCTACCTTAAAAAAAAAAATGCAGTTATTTATTAATCACAACAATGAGCTAAATTAATTTAGGAATTTTTAATAGAAATAGGCATTTCCAAAATGCACTTAGCTTTTGAAAAATATTGAAATGGCATGCATATGGTTAAATACAACAATCTGACAATAAATATGATTGAATTGGACACAAGTATCTTTCTACATGGCTGATTTGACACTAGCAGCAACACAGTGCTGACACCACACAGCATCATATGTTTGCTGGTTAAACAAACCAAAAAAATTAGGTTGAACAAATCAATTTTTTCTGTAGTATTACCCTCCTTTTCAGGTTTTGATCAGTCAGATATAGCAGCTGTGAGAGCCTGATGATGAAGAACAGATATGCCTAAATACTGGCCCAGTGAACAGTTAAAATGAAGCCTCTACCTTATAGGGCTTGTGTGGTGTGACAAGAAACATGGTTGCCCTACTGACTTCACTTCTCTGGGTGAATTTGCAATTTAATGTTTCTCTTTTTTTTTCCCATTAAGGCTTAAAAGCAGGTTGAGATACAATTGCAAACAGGGAAAATCTTTGAACAGACAAATATTAATGATGAGAAAATATCCACAGTTTTAAGGTTTCCATCTTCAGTGTAATGCAGCAGCTGGTAGCTGTCCTTGGACCCCTGTTTATAGATCAGTAGATTGCTCAGAGTTAGTTTTCTCTAATTGCTTTAGCACCAGTAAAATATGCTCAACTTTATTTATATTAGGAGGAAAAAGTACATCTTCTGCCTTAGATCAAGGAAAGAGGGTCACTTGTTGTGCCCTTATGAAGTAAAAGTGGAGGAAGATGAGGATCACCACTAGGGAGTTCAATTAGAACCTCCTGTTAATATTTCACATCTGGTGTTTTGCATTTTAGAACCCCAGGACTCCCCCTTTTCATCTCAACATATATCGGAGAAGGTTGCATCAAAAGGTAGCAGATAAGCATTGAGGGGATAGAAGAGATAAGAAATCAACCTGCAGAGCCTGGCCAAGAACCTTCAGTACAATTTGCCCATTCAGTGGCTCAGTTTTTTAGCTAAGTCTTCTGTAGCTGTCATCTTCCTCTAGGTAGCTTTTTGACTCACCTTTATGCCGAAGAATAAAGACAAATTATCCTTAGTGAGTATTTCAGTGGGTAACAGGTTAAGCAATACACTAAGAATAAAAGATTGTCTCTTGCCATGCACCCCCTCTTTTAAAGAGATTAGCAATAGCTGAAATATTAAAAGTACATGTTTTTTTACTCGGCTAACTGCATGGTGTGCATTTTTCAAAACTAAATTACTCATGCCCTTTTGGCTTTCTTAATTATTAACATCTTTCTGGTTGAAATCCCTTCCCAGTAATGCTCTGTTGTCAAGGGTGAGCCTGATTTACTGCTGAATCTTTCCTAGAGCTTTACAATAAACCAGTAAGTCAGAAAAGATGCAGAATTGTTTCTGAATTGGAGGGCAACTTTCAATAGCAAACATCAGCATAATTAAACCAAGAAGCTCTAACAAGACTTAGAGTGGAGTCTTCTAAACTAAGGCCTAATTAACACTGGTAATGCTTAAAATGAAAAGATGTACCTATTATTTTAATAATAATTAAAAGAGATGCTGATTTTAGAGCTTCTTCATCCAGAATATCATTGGATCTGATAGTACATCAACAAAATTAATTTCTGCTGCTGAATATCAATTTTCACTCTTCCAAAATTAATATTAACCACATTAACACTGTAGTGAGGCATATAAACAGCTAGTCTGAAATGTAAAGTTGCTGAACAACATTTGAATTCAGAGGTGTCTGCAAGGTAACTTCTTTGGGCTGCTGCTGAAGCCTGAGAGCAAGTGAGAACCCAAGGTCTGAGGAGAGTCAGTTCCCTCATTTGTACACTTACAAACTGTAGGAGCTCTGGCAAGGAACTTCGTAACCTTCCTATTTCAGAATGCATCTGATTAAGGATTTCTGGATCCCCACCATCACAAAATATCATGGTGGTAGTTTCAGAGTTCTGTGGGTTTGGGACACTTTACTAAGTTTTTCATAATTTTCAGGTATCAGCTGATGTTTGGCTCCAAGCCCTCAGTCTTTCAGAAGCTTCTGCAGAGGTCTCTTACTTGTTATTGTTCTCTCGAGCTCCAGGTGCTTGCATCCTCACATGTTGCATTCAGCCATGTCCTACTTCTCTCAAGCTCACCTGCTGTCTGTGGGACTTGCCATGACATCCATCAGTGCTTTCCTGCTGATAATAAATAGCCTTATCTTCTAGGTCCAATATCAAGCGGCAGTGAGGTTTGTCTTGAAGAAAAATCCTATTGAACGTTGTTTATAACTGGACTAATTAGAGAAGGCTTTAACTATACAGATCATTAAGAGCAGGGTATTTTACCAACAATCTTAAAAATGGCAGGGTAACTTCTGCTGATGGGGCGCCTTTGACTCTGATACCCTTTTCTTGTCTAGTTCAAAATTAGCCCACTTTTTATATTGCTTCCCTGGTTCGTTCTCTTGTCTTGCATGGCAGACATGACCTCTTTGTGAATGCCCTCCGGAATCATCATCTTTCAGCAGCACTTACATGTGCTTAAGTCGGAAACTCATATAAAGGGTTTACTCCCCCTTTTCCCCAAAAAGCCTATTATATATTTAATTCTCTTAGCCACTTAAGTACAGCTAACACCACAGACAGGAATAATGGATCATTAGCGACTTCTGGCTAGGAAAATCAGAGCTGCAAGATTATGGTGGCGTAAATCTGTGAGGATTAAGCCATCCTGCTGTGTTGATATTCACAGGCACTTTGGAAACAAGATGATCTTTCTGCTTTATTTCCCAGCATGGGGGAAAGGAGAGGATAATGTTTATTTGTATCGTCTTTTCTTCAAGCACTTTGAAGTGCACTCTTTGTGGAACGAGGAATATTGTACCTTCTTGTCCCTGCAGAGTAAGTGATGGTCAAGTCTTTATGCAGCTAACCAGTCTAGAAATGGTATTACTTATAGATCCCTTCTCCTGGATATATTGGTTTACATGACTGTGTTGTCTTCTAACTTTCTGAAGCTCCAAGTTCTCTGACAGCTGCTCTTTCTTTTTTTTTTTTTTTCTCTCTTAATGGTTTACTTTCTCATTACTTCTTAAAAATGTCTGCTCTCCTACCAAACCATGCCACTGGAAAGGTTTAATTTAATCCTCACAGCACTGATAGTTTGAGGAACCTTGCAATGTAATGGTTAACATCTGAAAACTTTTATGTTCCTGTACCTGTGAGGAACTATTGGTGTCATTAGGAAACAGTTCTTTCTGGCTCCTTGAAAGAGCTTTATCTCACTGGGAACCAGAGATGACTTTCTTCTTAAAGGGAAGGGATAAACTTACTTTCTACACTTGAAAGATGCCGAGAGAGTAGAGTATGAAATTACAGGGGGGAGTTATCCTGCTTTAAGTATCTACAGCATAAATGCTTATATCTCATCTAGTCATCCTGGATTGCCTTAATAGTCAAGAAAAGGAATGGATACCTTGGGAAAGCATAATCTCATTGGGAACTCACTCTCTTCTATCTCTCCTCTCCTGATTGATGCTTTTCCTCTTTTTGTCTGCTTTCTGAAATGTTTGGTTTACTTTCTCTGGGTCCAGATCAAGAAGATTCTGAGAAAAACCTGAAAGTCCATTCAAATACTCTCAAACACATTTAATGTAGACAATGAATTGCACACACAATTCAAAGACAGAGGACTGAAAGGGGTCTCCTCAGTTAGAGTCCAGTCTTCTGGCAAGGGCAATGACATTGTGTAAAACTTTATATAAATAATTTAACAAGCTCTGTGGATAAATAAGTTAGTCTTCTTCTTCTTAACACTCCTACAGGGAGGCTGCTCCAGAACTTCATTCCTTTGGTCTTTGTAAATGATTTTTTTTTTATTTCTAATTTCCAGCTAGAAATTATTCATACTCGATTTATGTCCAAGAGCCTGTTCTTATACCAGCATTATTCTCTTTACCTTAAAAGCCTGTTTTTCCTTCTCAGTGTTTATCTGTTTCATGAAGTTGTGGAAACAATCATAGTCTTTTCAGTTTTTGCTATGCTCTTCTCATTTCCTCAGATACGGAAGGTGCCTCGTTCAGACTATGTCCCCTGTTTTGTAACACTCTGAATTGCCTTTCTCCTGATAGAGCACATGCAGTTCCATATAAGCTCCTATTTTTACAGTTACATTAGTTTTTCATTATACTTGCTGGACACTCCTCACATAAAGCATTTGAAGATTATGGTGTCTTCAACTTCTTATCATTCACCTTGTTTTGATTCTCAATGCACTCCTGTTCAGGTCAACACTACCACACTTTTTCAAGGAGTTTTCTGCCTCATCTCTGCAACTGTAGGATAGAAAAGAACTTTTTAGGGTAGGTTATAAAGAGTCCAAGCAGTGAGAACATGAGGTGTGCTCAGTGGTGAAGCACCAGCCAAATTCTAGTGAAGCCATACAGTATGCACATAACATGCACAGCGAAATTTCTTCAGAGGTTTTTCATCTAGACAAATTTAAGCCATGAACAGGTTACCCAGAGAAGTTGTGGCTGCCCCATCCCTAGAAATGTTCAAGGAAGGGCTGGATGGGGCATTGAGCAACCTGGCCTGCTGGAAGGTGTCCCTGCCCATGGCAGAGGGGTTGGAACTAGATGACCGTTAAAGTCCATTCCAGCCCAAACTATTCCGTGATTCTGTGATCCTCTGATTTATAGAGAGGGGAAAAAAGTCCTATCTCTACCACCAGGATAGTCCCATCCAAACTGAATTTATCTAGTCCAAAAGGGGATTATCTTCCTAGCTAACTAATTTTAGCAGGTTATTTAATACAGGCCTTCCTCTTTCATTCTCCAAAATAGCTAAATACTTTCAGCTTGTACTCAAAGTAAGTAAAGGGAACAAACACATAAATTAGCTCTAGCATGGAAAAAAACATTAAATTGTTAAAAGTTTGGCACTGTTGTAAATAACTGAAGGCTGGATATTAAAATGGAGAATTTCAAGTAGCCTTGCCTGTAAATAGCTCTTACTTAGTATATAAATACTAGTATAGTGTATAAATACCAAAATTCACACGCAGCAGCATGCTCACACATACACACACATTATTTGCCCCATCCCAGAATACACATTTTAAAAGACTGAAATGCAACAAGTATGTTTGTAAATGAAAAATTTATTTAAGATCCTTTTAAAGGACTTTTCCCTGCCACCTTTGTGGTTTTTTCCATTTGGTCCCTGAAAATCTACAACCTGTTAGAAAAACAGTCCTAAAATATATATATTAATTTTTTTCTGCTTACTGAATAAAGTTCCATGAACTGAAAAAGTTCACTGAGAAACAATTTTTTATTTTAAAGGCATTTCTGAACCCCATTTCCCCAGCACAGGACACACAATGACATGGGGCACCCTACATGCTGTTTCATCTCTTCCTTGGGCAGACCCTCATGCATCCTGTCATCAAGCAGATGTTGCGAAAACGCACACCTCTTCACCATCCTGTGGTAACCCTTTAGGACAGGAGAGATATGTGTCATTCACACAGGTTCACAAACCTGTCTTGCAAAGCCGGGGACCTGAAAAAACTCAAACTATGTGGCAGGATTGCACAACACATAAATAGAGAGAGCATTAAGACAGGGCTCAGGAAGACTGAGTTGTGTTCCTGGTATAATCGGTCCTGCTGAGTGACCTTGACAGTCACTTCAGTCCCTTATACTTCAGTTTCCTAAGCTGTTAAATGTCTCTCACATTTCAAACCGCTTCTTGGTAAAGATTTTTGAGCTCTGCAGGTAAAAAGCCCCCAGAAGTGTATAAGCTAAGCAGCCTCCCTCACACCACTTTGCTGTGGAAATTACTCTGCTTGTTTTCTGGAAGGGATGTGGTGTGGGTTGAAGTATGGAAATCTCAGGAGGAGGTCATCAGATGAGAAAACCAAACCGTAGTAAGCAGACCAGGAGGTTAGTGTTCATTCTCCCTAACTAAATTTTATCACCTATTAAAAAAATGCCTGCCTCTGTGCTGGGATCTCTGTAGCCACTGGGGAGAAATGGGTTCTTCCAGAGCACGCTTCAGCTCATCACCATGAGCATCCAACTTATTGCCATGGGACAATCTGTTTCTCTGCCTACTACAGAGAGCTGACGGTATCTCTGTTATGGATTAGTTCTAACTGGATGAGATGAATCCCACCCAAAATTACTACAGTAAAGAAACTCTCTCTTCCAAATATTTCCTGCATTCCCTTTCCAGCTGGCTTTGAATGCTTACCAGTCTGAGAACTCAATATGACTGAAAGCCAGCTGCTTTATCCCACTAGGTTTTGAGAATTTTAACGCCAAATGCAATTTAGATAACCCCAAATCTTGGTCTTATATAGCAAATATTTTGAGAGACTCAGAGGGTAAAGTGCTGCCTTGCTTTTACAACCCATGAAGCAGGAAAATCTCAGTGCCCCTTCGAAACTTACAATTCCTTCGTTCCAATGAGTGAGGCAATGCTGTGAGGACCTCCTGGGAGAGCCAGAAGCAGCAGCCCATTGAGTGGTCACCATAGCCTGGTACCAAACTGGGTTTCTTCCAGGTGGGAAGACAACAAAGTGGGAGTGGAGAAATAAACTGAAGGCGAGGGGAAAAACTGATTAATTATCCCCTTTCCAGGTTTTGTTCCTTTGTCTTTCCAGTGCATTTGAACGTATGGCTGTTTGCCTTGCAGAGGGATGCCCTGGCTTGTGTAACGGCAATGGCAGATGCACTCTGGACATGAACGGCTGGCACTGTGTCTGCCAGCTGGGCTGGAGAGGAGCAGGCTGTGACACTTCCATGGAGACAGCGTGCGGCGATGGGAAAGACAACGATGGAGGTAGGACACGAGCACATGTGATATGTCAGGCTTCGCAGAGCCTATAAACCTCTCACAGTGAATAGTCAGCTGGGCTTGATTCTGCAGGGCAGATTGTTTTTTGACAGCTGGTAGAGAACAGGCAGCAAAGTCTGCCAGGCTGACTCAGCCAGAGTGGATTGGAATTCAAATTAAATAGATTTGGACTTGGGGTGCCAGGGCTGAAGAGGGACGTTTGTTTATCCTCAGAGCAAGTCCATATACCAGAAAGCAGACAGAGGCTGTGCACCTGTCTTATCCCTCCACCTCAGCCTAGTGGCTCAGCAGTCACACAATGGGACCACCTCGGACAGTGAACATTCCTAACTGTTCAAACTTTGCCCTCACTGCCCGAGGTTTAATGATGGCTCTCTGGTAGGTCACTACTGACTTGGGGATACAGGAAGGCTTGGGTGACTGCCCCATGCCCACAAGCCATCCAATCCCTCTCGAACCATGTTTTATTGATTATTCTTCCATATGTAATGATGTCAGGCATGTGAATAATAGCTCTGTGCAATGCAAACTTAATATTCAAAGTTATCTCATTACAAAGGAAACCGTGGTACAGTGTGAAGGTTTGAATTAGGGAGCAGGAGATGAGATATTAAATTTAAGGCATAAGGGAGACTGCATAATTTGTTTTGTTGTCACTCAGCAAAAGGCTTTGTAAACCACAAGTCTGGGCCAGGACCCAGGCTGTGAAGAGGAGACTGCATTTTGCAAGCCTCTGTTTTATCGTATTCACAAGAACAGTACAGTTCAAAAAAAAAAAAAAAAAAGGAAAAATAGCCAAGCCAAGACCATGATTATCTGCTTCACAGCAACTGGGGTTCTGATTGAATATTTAAAATACTTCTGCACATCTGGCACTGCAAATGGACCAAATTATCCCTTTAGAAAAGATGGAAAGAGTTGGAGAACCGTGCAAAGGGTATACGCTATAAAACAAAGATGGCTTTTTAGCTCATATGGAACTGAATATCACTGTACTCATCTTTCCTATTTACAGCTGACACAGAGCAGCAATAAAATGCATTGCATCAGATGTGTAAAAATATGGTAAATAAACCCAAGGATAATCCAAGTTTCCACAGGAAAAAAATAACCAGCAAAAACATTCTGAAGTTTTTAGAAAAAGAGAGAGGGAAAGAGTAATCCAGCCTAACATACAATTTAGACCACAACTATATGATATCAAAAAGTGTATGACCAGACTTTGAGCAGGTTGGTGGACCACCATCTCCTCTCATCTCCCCGTTCAACAGCTAATCTTCTTACCTGGGTTATCCTCACGTTGAAACGAGCTGCCTTGCTAGCCTGCAGGACTGCAGATATAGATGGGAGAGACAAAAGGCATTGACATGTTTGCAAGTTAGTGCACATCAGCTGCTAACTTGCATTTGGTGAACTTGTGTGGAGCAGTGGTGTGCACAGAGAACAGAGCAATAGATAGGTTGTAACTTATTGCCTTGTGACAGCTTATTCATGTGTCAGAGCCCACAAATGAGTGTTGACTTTATTCTTGTTACACTCCTTAAAAAGAAGCATATACATGGTGCACATTACAGATTACAGATAATCCGTCATATGCTATGCTTTTGATTTGCCTGCGTTACTGCCAAAGACTCTCTGCAGCTGGGAAGTGGAACAGTGGAATACATTTACCTTATTGGCTTGATTTTTATACATTTTTATGAATCATTTTTATTTGTGAGCTCAAATCTAGAATTTCAGCCCCTGAGATGTGGAGGCTTGAGCAGTTGCGAGGCACTTCTGCTTTCAAGCCTTATTCCTTTGTATGGCAGATTCAAATATAGTTACATATGGACTGATGAAGAAAGGCTGATTCTCTGCCTGTTTGCTAGGTTTTATGTTGATTTCTATGGCAAGACAGTTAGGAGGTCTTTGTAGAACATCATGGCATAAGTTAGGTTGGAAGGAACCTCCACCAGTTATCAGTTCAGCCTCCTGCTCAAGGCAGCACTGATTACATCAGATTGCTCAAGGCAACTCTTGAACACCTCCAAGGATAGAGATTCCAGGTCTCCAGACAACCTACTTAATCCTTATGGTATATGACCATCCTTATAGTAAATGTTTTTCTCCTAATATCTAATTGTAATTTTCTGTGTTCCAACTTAATGTTTGTTACCTTTTGTCCAGCACCATATGAGACATTCTAGAGTGCCCCAGATGGCTTCTGGCTGCCCCTTTACAATAGCTTGGTTCTCTGGTAGAGCATACATATATTTCATTTGTGACAGCTCCTTTTGAATCTCTCAGATATCCAAAGGCAACTCAAATGACACTAGGCACCTCTGTTTAGAAGCAGATCTGAGTCCATATTTGTTGCAGCCACTTTGTCACCACAGATATTTTACCTTGGAAAGCTTCTGTGCTTTGAAGAGCACTGAAGAAATGTATGCCTGAAGCCTCTTCAAAAAACATGTAGTAATGGCTGAGCACTATGGTTTCTCCCTCTTGGGATCACAATCACTGCAGTGATGCATGCTCAGGGCTGAGGAAAAGTGGTTTATTTTGATTCATTGGAAAGGGACTCAGGATTATTATTAGCAATGGAGGTGGAAGTCCTTTCATGAAGCTTTAGAAGTCAACCATCTGAGCTAGTCACAGTGGATACCATCAGTGGAGAGAAAGAGATTCAGGCCATCATCTCTCTGAGCTATTTCAGATATCACCTCATAAGTGCCTACTTTTGGTTGGTGACCACTGCTGTTCACGTCACTTACTGCTCAGAGTAGCGTCTCTCAAATTCTAGACACACTACGGAAGGTTCAGTATGTCTGAGCTCGTGGGAAGCTGGTTACTACACTGTGGCATCCAGTGTCTGCTGATCAAAATCCCAGCTGCCGGAAATTCCTCAGGATAATGGGAGTCAGAATCTTTTTCATCAGCTCCCAGCCTAATCATACCCTGAGGGAGATGGGTACTAAATTACAGAGTGTGTTTGCCTCTTAAATCTAAAGGCTGTTCAGATAAACAATAACAATCTGAACAGGAGTCACTTGGAGAGAAACTTGGTGAAATATAATCTCTCTTCAGGTTAGAAAAAAGTTGTCTTGGAGAGCAGTCCCCTCTCTACATACAAGTGTCATTTGTCCAAGCGTGCATTTAGGTTTCACACCCAGGTCCACTTTGTTTACACTTTTAAACACAAAAGCCATCAACTTGAAAGAAGCTGTATCAAGTAACTGAGAGCAGGTGATCATCCAGTACCAGTTAAGGGGAAACTATGCAATGACAGAGCTGTAACAATCTGTGTAAAAGGCCAGGATTTTGTGCATTTGACCTAAGAGACCACCTGTATTACAACAAATGGAAGGTGTTTAAAACAAGATGAGAAAAGTGGCTCTTGCCTCCCTTCAAAAGAAAATAACCTCTCTAATTCATGGCTGCAAACACTCACTACCTAAGAGTAATCCTGTCTCAGTCCACACTGAGTGCTCTGTCATGTGCCTGAAGAGTAAGAAGTTTGAAAGTTTAAAAGATCACGGAAATTATCTTCTGTGACAAGTCCTAGGAGTGGAGTTAGTGGCATTTCACAAAACCTTGAGAAGAGGCTGACATTCCATAGGCTAAACGTGAGCTCTGTTGCATTGGTAGACTCTTCTGTTAGAAACAGAGTGAACAGGAAGAATGGAGGGGAAGAGGAGAGGATATTCTTCACTGATCTCACAAATATGCTGTTAAGTAGCAAAGCTGTGTTATCCACCTTTATTCTGGAGAAATCACCTAACCACTGAGAGCCAGAGTTGTCCAGTTCTCCATTTCACTGTCTGGGTACACCACATTGTTGTGAAACCATGAGAGAATTACAGATATTGAACTAAATTACTCTTTTGGTCTAAAAGTTCAACTAACTTCACTTATAGGCCTATATGATTGTTTGGGGCTTTTCAAGAGTAGACAAGTCTTCCAGGTAGGGTAAAGCTTGCTGGTTCACCAGGAATTGGAACTGACCCATCCTTCATTTGCTGCTTTGAATAATTCCAGTTCCTGAACAGCTGCTAAACTCTGCCAGAGGTGAATCTACTTTACTTATGAAAGGCAAGAATCTTTCTCAGATGAAAAATACATCTGAAGTGTAAATGTTCATAATATTATCTATCCCTTCATATCCATTAGGTGTTGCTGTTCAGTTGTCTGCTGTTCTCTGCTGCCTCTTCCCAATTTCAACACTTCCAAAGGTTTGTGTTATTAATTACTGCAGGATAACATAGATAGATAGATAGATAGATAGATAGATAGATAGATAGATAGATAGATAGATAGATAGATAGATAGATAGATAAAGAGAGAGAGAGAGATACTCATTTTGCCTTGGCAACTTCAGTCTGTGCTCCATCAGATGCTACCAAAAAGCTAGCAGATGGAGCAATCCATATGTTTTCCTCCTCTCGATCCTCCTGGTCCAGAACAACTAAAGGTTGGCTTAGTTGTCCAATCCTGGAGCAGTGAGCAGGTCAGAGCCATCAAGCCTCTGCACACAGGCTTTCTACCTTTTCTTGCAGCCCTGAGCATTAGTTATTGTTGCCACCATAAACCAACTCTCACTTTAGGGACAATGTGATTCAGGAATGAGTTCTCTTAGGCCAATCAGTGCTGTTTGTTCAACTGTACCATAGCCCATTGGTGCAACTCCCCAGAGTAATGCTTTGTGTCTTGCTTGCCCCATCCAAGGATCAGGTGGTGCTTGTAGTAAGGTGGAGACTTACATAATGCTTTGGAACAGCAGCATTTTAAATTCTTTGGCAAGAGAAATTCTGGCACAGCACACTGGCCTTCTTAACACCCATGTGTTCACCGTCTGTCCACCACATGCCAAATAGTGTATTAGAGAGCTGGCAGGAGTCTGCACTGATCTTAGCCAGAACACAGGGTTACACATGAAGGTAGTTTCAGGGTTGTAAAGGGAATTATAAGGAATGCAGGAGAACCCCAGAACGCAGACCTGTGTCTTTGCAAATTCTTGAGCTGCAGTCGAGGTGATGGGGTGCTTTTATTTTCTTTTTCTTTTTGCACACTATTAGAACCTTTGCTTTGAGCTGCAAGGCTTTTATAGCATGAGAAGATTGTCTCCTGGGTATGGTGTGGGAGCTGTCTACTTCCTCAATACCACAAAAAATCATGCATTAATGTGCTGGCTACACTTGTGGAGGGAAGTGTTGAGATCTGAACGCACCTGGGAAAACAGCCATCATAAATTAGTGTTTACCGTCACAGATAGATTTAGTCAAACAACAGGGTCATCTGGGAGAAACCACAAAGCACTGCTAAAAAGATGAGAAACTTTTCTTTACCTGTAAGTCTGGCTAGCTTGGATAATTTGTTATAAATCATCCAGCTTCTTTTCCTTTGTTTCATGATGACTGTTAATCAACTTTTCCTCAAATACGAAAAAAATGACCATATTTTTGGGTTTCTGCTGTTTTCTGATTCTGTGTTGGATGGTAACACTTGGGTGTCACCTGTTGCTGGTTGTTAGCAGCAGGGCTGGCAGGAGGGCGGTGTGAACCCAGGCATTACAGCGTCCGGGAGCAGGTGTTGCTGGTGCCATTGCAGAGGATGATGTACTGTGAAATGGGGGTCTAGCAGTGCCTTGTCTTGACACCTTGGGAAAGTTCCTGAAACTTTTGACTAGTTCTCAATAAGATGCCTTTATTAATAGATTCAGAAAGAAACTGTGAAAGTGCTCTCTATTTCAAAGAAAACCTCCCATTGTCTGCTGAAGTGAGGGATCTTACGCATGGGAAAGAGGCACTGCTGATACATAAGATGTAACAAAAGGTGGCATGAACCAGCTTCAGAAAAGACAGGCTTGGACATACATTTCACAAAGCATTTCTGCACCTGAAAAGGTGCTTAAACTGAGTTTGGGCACCGGTGTTTAAAGCAGAAGTTCAGGAAAGCTCTACCAGACCTGCTTTAGCATCTGAGGCAAACTCTTAAAACTTCCATGGGGCAGAAAGTCCCCTTAAAATCCTAAGGTTTTGCCCCAAGTGTGCTCAACATGCATAGAGTAGATGGTCACTTTCCTCTTGACTGGGATTTGAGAAACATGCCTATATCTTCAGTTATCTGAGACTACTTTCCAAGCTGTGCTCAGATGATCGCTTAAATTGGCTTGGATTCAGTCAGAATATATTAGGGTGACTTTTTCATCAGTAGCTTAACACTTGCAGCACTTGCCAGGAAAGCGAGAGACCTTGGTGACAAGGATATCTCAGCTGCTGAGGGTGTGAAACCACTATTCCCACCAAAAAAAAAAAAAAAAATTTGCTAAGATTTGAGTCCCTTTTGCTCAAAGGAATCACTTTTGAGAGAGGTGCTTTGGCTCCTGAAGGAGGCGGTTTCAGGTACACTATTGCATGACCATTAATCAGGTTAAGCAACTTGTACTTAATCCCTTGTCCGAATGCTAGTCATAAAATCATAAAATATCATGAGTTGGAAGGGAGTCACAAAGTCCAGCTTCTGGCCCTGCACAGGACAGCTGCAAGAATCACACCATGTGCCTGAGAGCGTTGTCCAAATGCTTCTTGTACTTTGGCAAACTTATGCTCTGACCACTTCCCTGGGGAGCTTGTTCAGTGTCCAACCACCCTCTGGGAGAAGAACCTTTTCCTAATATCTAACCTAAACCTCCCCTGACACAACTTCAGGCCATTCCCTTGGGTTCTGTCCCTGGTCACCACAGGTCAGTGCCTACCCCTCTGCTTCCCCTTGTGAGGAAGTTGTAGGCTCCAGTGAGATCTCCCCTCAGTCTCCTCCTCTCCAGGCTGAACAGACCAAGTGACCTCAGCCACATCTCATATGGCTTTCCATCTAGACCCCCACATTCTTTGTAGCCCTCCTTTGGACTTTGTCTAATAGCTTTATATCATTTTTTATATTGCAGTGACCAAAACTGCTCGCAATATTCAAGGTGAGGCCATACCAGTGTAGAGCACAGTGGGAAAATCACCTCCCTCAACTGGCTGGCCATGCTGTGCCTGATGCACCCCAGGACACAGTCTCTCACAAGCTAGGAAGGGCCCTGACATGCCTTGCTCAGCTTCATGAAATTGCCTCGCGTCCTAGATTGCCTGTTTTCTTTGCTGGTCTTGCAATTCCTAAGTCCCTTCATTAAAAATCTGCCTGGAGAAAGGAAGAAGCCCATGAAGCCAGCTGCATCAACTGTACCCTCCAGAGCAACGATGAGTTCAGGGATGCTGTGAACTTGTAGACTCTAAACACATTATTATAGCTCTGGTTTATGCCCAGCTAATGGTGATTATCATGTGTTTTCTGACATTTCCTCCTTCCACTTCCCTTTATTTTCTATTCAGGTGTTTTTTTAAACAAGAATGTAGCTCTGGATTAGGATGAACATTTTGCAGAGTATTTCTGCAGTGACTAGCCCTGCATAGCTCAGCTTCTGCACAAGAGTCCAAGGAATTCCGTAATTCAAATACATGATTACTATTTCATATGACTCTATTATTTCAAACTTTCAAACATATACTGAACCCTTAGAGAAAGATGTGAGGGGAAATTGTTTCCCAGACAGCCAGCAATCTAATATAGCCAGAATACAACCAGAGAGAAGCTTATTCAGGTGAAATGAAAACAGAGAAGGTGGGATAAAAAGAGAGGAGAGAACATGAACAGCTAACATGGTGACAGATGACTGACAATCACATTGCCATTGTTTCTTATGGTTGGGGTTTGTTCCCCTTTGGTTCCCTACAGGGGATCCTAAAGCTACAGCTCTTTTGTTGAATATGTAACATTTTTCTCTGCAAAGCACTGTAGTAAAACCTCTTTATTCCCCCAATCCAATTCAAGCAAATTGAGTGTTGGTCCTCAGCTCGGGGCAGAACAAGATTACTCCTGTAAATCTTCATCAGCACAAACATTCACATGAATGATTTGTGTTTATGTAAAAGTACCAAGCCATTCCTTTAGTCTGTGTTTCACCAGAGCTTAGACTAGAACTGGAAGGTTAAAACCTGATTTGCTCAAGGGCAAGACTAACACCTTGTTATCTTTACATTTGAGCAGCTACATTTGAAACCTTTCCTATCCAAAGTCTTCCAGTAATTCATCCAAAAGCATCACAGGACAAGACAGTGTCCCCACAAAAAGTGATAGTGTTGACTGATGAATAGCACAGAAAGGGAAGGGAAGGGAAACATAAGAACTGGATGAGGTGAGAGACATAATTATTCGTATAATCAGTGCATTTAATGCTTTTGTTGGCAGTGGAAATACTCCTAAGAGACACTGGGGTTTTATTGTTATTTTTACTTTCTAGTTTTGCTTTGCCTAATACAGTTTCTCATAGGTGCTCTTCCCTCTGCAGTCAGTGGCAAAAAGTGCCACGATCTTTGGCAGGAACAATCCTTGAGTTTGTCATATATGCTCTCCCAGATTTATCCTAATCAGGCTCTTTAAGTTCAGCTCCTTCTGACTACCTGTCTGACCAGGACTCCTGATGTGCATCACAGTCCACAGAATGCTCTCTGTGTGTAAACAGGCCCATCCCTGCCCGTGGCTTTCTGTTCCAGCCTGGCACTTGACATGCAGCACCTGTCAGAGTCTGCTTAAACACATAATAACACCTCTGGCTGCAGGTTATTTGCATTCTGTTGTTCATGTTAACATGACAGATTTTTGCTGCAGCATCCATAACTGCAGAAATGCTCAATTATTCAGTCTCAGCCAGCTAAGACACTACCCATTAAATCAGCCAACACAAATGTGAGGCCAGGAAAAGTCACAGCTAATTTGAAATTTTGTTAGCTCTCGGCTGATCTTGTTTACTGCAGAAGCTCTGTCTCAAAATAAGCCCATTGCTTCTGTACAAAACTCTAATCCCTGACCCCTTATTGGTGCTGCGTGGTGTTAGGTGAGGAACCTGGAAGCTCGACTGCACAGGACTCAAAGGAGGAATGAGACTGCTGTGGGATTTGTGAGCCTTTGCATCCAGCAAGTGCAGCAAAACCCCAAGGAATGCAGGAACAATAAATACCCCAATTGCTGCTGAGGAGTAATTATTTTGTGGGATAATAGTGGTTGTGAACATGAGAATTAGCTTTTGTTCTGGGGAGGAAATAGTTTAGAAGTAACCTGGAAGATCTGCCTCTCCTAATAAGCAGCAGTGTTCAACAAGCACACAGTTTTCCCTATCAGTTAGTGGCTAGTTGTGTGCCTTAGGATTGTAATCCATTTCTAGCATTCAGGGAAGCCAGGGAGTCTGGACATGGAGGCTGACAGGCAAGGTAGACAGTCACAGAACCTCTTTAGCTGATCAGCACCTTCCCAGTCCTGCGTGCTCAGGTGGTAAGGAGCATGTCCCATGTAACCAACGACTCTAGTGCTGTTTACCATTCCTGCCTTATTTGTGTCATAACACAAGGTTCAGTTTATATGCTGGATTTTTGAGAATAAAATTACTTTTGTCTTGGATCCTGCAACTCTTTTTGTGGCAAATACCAGAGGTAAGGATTCTCTAGCCCACTTGAAGCTCCAGGTAGGCAAGACACAACCTGTGTCCTTATACACTGACACCAGTAGCTCCAGATTTTTAAAAATTTTGGGTTGGTTGGGTTGGATGTATTTTTTTGCATGCTATGTAAACATGATAAAAGATACGGTTTTTAGGAACTGATGGGTCACAAGCAGTGTTTGAAAGCCAGGTAATTTTAGTGCATCCTAAATTTGGCATCCAGGTGACTATTTGTGGAAGGCAGTTATGATATTGAGCATCTTGTGAAATTCCTGAGTAAGGTCAACGTTTCCATCTGTTGTCATTATCTAATGTAGCTGTCCCAGTAGTTACAGTGAGAGTGTTTAAAGTCAGTTAATATCAGGTGTTTTCCAGCTGGTATTATGCAAAGGTCATACTTGTTAGGCCAAGGTCCTGCTCCAAGAAGGCACAGATAGCTTTAGAGCTCAGCCCCTTCTAAGAAGCAATGTTTCTGTGGAGGACAAGCTGAACATACATTGCAGATAAAAACCTTTAATGAGAAATGTGGTTATTTCATTGGCTTGTGCTGACACTTTCGAGCCCTTTGGGACTGGAACAGATGTTTTGCGAACAGAAAATAAAAAGACAGTCTCAGCTCCCTGGGAGTTTACAGTCTAAGGTAGAGTTTTAAAGAGCTCACTAATGGGATTGGTGGATTTGCAATCTTTAAAACAAGTCAGAGAATCATTCTGAAAACAGTATTGCAACTCTACCAGACACAAGCTAGATGAGTCATCCCAAAGTAAAACTCACTGAATAGTGGGATGCAGAGTGCAGATTATCTGATAAAAGTGGACTTGGTACCCTAAAATTTTGTATTAGCTGAATAAATTGGAGCTGGTTTATCCTCAGTGGCAGAAAAGGAAGGTTTTCTGCTGAGCCCAATTAATTCCCCTTCATGTCCCTTCCAGAAGGCAATGAGACAGGGCTCACAAGATGACCTCCAGAGGTGCCGTCCATACTGATTTATTCTGTGATTACATGAGTCGTAGTGAAAGATGCAAACCATTGAACACATTATTTACCAGATGTGACAATGTCTTGCCAGTGGCACCCTTTTCACAACAACAGTGGTTTGATTCACCCCATAGTAACTCTGAGTTGCAAAAGGTATTTATTTTCATGCAAAGGAAGTCTGACAGAAGAGTTTAGTTTAGTTTAGTTTAGTTTACTTTGTTTTGTTTTGTTTTGTTTTTGGCAGGACTGGCTAGAGGACAGGTATATGTATATAGGATGCAAAAAATGTCTCTAAGATGTAAAAAGTCCTATGCATGAAAATAATAAGGAACGCAAGAGGTGTCTTAAAATCTGGCTCAATGACATAACTCTGAATTAATATGTTAACTGGAAGGCATCCATGATTGAAGCTGTTTCTGAAGGAATCCCTTGAAACTGTTTGTTGCATTCAACCCTACTCAGCATTTTCATCATTTTCTTAGAATGTAGTTTAAATCTCTCCTGGTAAAATCTTTGGGTCACCTAAAGCTCAATATGGTGTTAAATAATGTACCCAGATCATTTTGGTATAAAGTGATCTGACTCGCATTGCTACAAGGTCACAGTCAAACAAAACATGCCTTAATGCTTCAAAATGCAAGACAGCCCTGGGAACAAAGGATGTTATAGAGGTGGACTGGGAGACTCTTAAGAAGCAATGACTCAGAATGGGATTTCAGGGTCACCAGAGATAATTGTTTCAACATGAGTTCTCAGTGCAAGGCTGTTGCAAAAAGTCTACTGTGAACCTTAGAAGTATAAAACCCCAAAAGTTGGGAAGTGGTCTCTTTTCTGTGCCCAATATTGCTGCTGTAGTGATGTGTCTAGTGTTGGTGTCCAAATATAGCAGCAGATGTGAAATTAGTGTAAAGAGATCAAAGGGTGTCGTATACCAAAAAAGGTCCAGTGGCTGGGAAATAAACCTTACAATTTGAAGTTTCATCTTCCTCAGCTGTTCAAAGAAAACATTTGGAATGGATTGTTGTTCTTTGTGGAGGTAATTGCACATGGAAAAGATATCGGAGCATAAAGGGCAGAAGGAAATATTGATAACCGTATGGACAAAGGCCGAACAAGACACACTCATGGCATATTGCAGTTGGACAAATCCAACCTTGAAATGAGATGCAGCTTCCTAGCAGCAATTAAGCATTTTAAATAGCTTACTGGAGGAAGTGGTGGACTCACTGTAATCAGATGTCTTTGATATATGAGATATCTTTCTAAAACACAGGCTTTAATCCAGTTCTGGGTGGGAAAAAAATTAACAGCCTGTGGGTATAAGAGGTCAGATAAGCTGATCATAGTAACCTCTCTGACCCTACAGCATATGAATTGCTGTAATCCCTCTACGCAGGACTTGAAACTTTTCATGGAGTTAAATAAGCAACACATTTGTTCTCTGGTCTGAAGTGCCATAGTCATATTATAGGTATATGTAAATAAGGGAGCTGCCACTTTTTAAAACCAAGAGCTGTATAAAAGTGCCCATAACTAAAGAACTTACAGTGCAGCCTGCTTGTACTCTGGGAGCTACTGGAGTTACAACTCCACGTGGGGATCATGGGTCTCTTTGGCTTTGCTGCTGCAAAACTTGAGGTGCAAAAGCCATTAATCCCATGTTCACCTCCTTCTGTTACCTCTCTGAAAAATCTGCAATGAGTTTTAAGGAAAATAAAACTTTATGCTTTTTAAATTTCAGAGGTGTTTTGTATTATTACTTCATATTGTTCTGTGAGATCATACCTTCTTATATTTTCCTTTGCTGCTAGTGCTGGCTTCCCACATTTGTTATTGGGTTGGACAATTAAAACCTGAGTTTTATTTTGCTCTTCTTTTATTTTTGCTTATCTGTACAGGTCCCTGGACACCTTGCTCTTTGTGGATAGGGAGCTTCTTGCAAATGTCACTTTATCCTCACTTTTCTGATGGATCCAGTGAGAGATCTTAGGACATGAGAAGTCACAGCTGTGTACAGTGTCATTGTATGACAACGCCTTACAATTTACTGTAGGGCACCACTTGGATGACATGTGGACCATACAGTAAAAAAAAAGCAAGAAAACTGTATTCAGATGGAGACATCACTATTTATGATCTGATTTGTAGCTCAACTCTTGCTGTTCTACCTGACTCAGAAAAAAAAATAGCATTATAGTACAAACATTACATTTTCTAAGCTAAAAAAATGCTTTGTCCTGAAACTGTTGTTGGTATAAGAGGGAGCTGAGTAGGTAAATGCCATTTCAGCTCTTGAGGACATTGATAAATTTAGGATGTAAGATGTCAGTGACAAACGCCTCTGATGTAGTTATCCCCAACTTACTCCACACAGGCCTAAAACACATTGGTTGAAAGGTTTACCTGCAGATGAAACCTCATGGTTCCAATGTTCAAAACCTTTTTCCTTTGCATCTGTTCTTCAAAAATTTATCTGCAGTTTCCTGCAAGACATTTCCTTGCTGTCCTGCAGCTTCAGGTCAAAAACACATTTCTGATGCGTGAAAGAAAGACAAAGTAATGAAGTATGGTACAGCTGGTTTGCCATCCTCTCAGCCAAGTGTCTATAGCCTTAGAAAACACTATTAGTGTGTGGAAGAAAAAGACCTTATGTCTTGCTTGAAACTATGGTTGATATAGTAACAGGGCTGTTTTCTGTTCCTTTCCTTTTTTTTTTTTTTTTTTTTTTTTTAATTAGTAGCTGTAGATAAGTATATTACACCTAAGCAGGTCTGTATTCTGTGAATGGTCTCTCAAACTCCATCTGAGATTTGACTTTCCAGAATCCTACTGTTCTAGTCACCTGCAGCATGTAATTTCTTTAGAAGGCAAATAAATAAACCCTAATTAGTTATTTTTCATTATCCCTAGTGATCAAGAGAAAAGGCCAGTGGGTAAGCTGAAATATTTTTTTGGTAGCAATTTTGCAAGGAGTTATAAAGATGTAGAGATATCAGAACAGACAGAAGTAAGGATAACAGATGGGATTTCCCAAGGCACTTTTGCTGGCCTAACACCACTCCCCATTATCATTAATGGCAGGTGCAGAGCACTTGTGAAAATGACTCGCTATGTGTGTGGGCTCATCTACATGGAGCAGGTACTCATTGTGCTTTGACCTACTCGTAGACAGGAAGGTCTGGGAACCCTGACCAGGCTCATTGTTCAGTTTTCTGTGTATGGGTAACTACATCGAATGATGTTGTCAGTGATGTCTTACAGTGCTAAAATCTCTAATAACTCAAAAGAATGCAAGTCCATGACGTGTAAGCCATTGTAGGGAACACTAACAGATCAGATCCCATCCTATTTATATTACAGTAAATACAAAGTAATACCAATAACACTGGAGAAGCAACTTCTAGTTCGTACTGGTGAAACTGGGGCAAAACTGAAGCTCACAAATAGTAAAAGTGACAAACTGTCTTGTTTTAATTTACTGCTTCTTTGAAATAAACAATACCTTATCCTCAGAACTCCAAATCTCATCGCCCTTCAGGAGGAAACTACCTCTCAGGACGGTATTACTTCCCTGGTGTGTTCATGCCTTGCCTCTATGCTGAAATCATTAGTAGATAGTAGCTGTAAAGGTGGTTTCTCTGATATATGGAGCTCCCAGCAACTACACGGAGACCAACCACTCATTTCACATAGGTCTGTGAACAGCCATCACATGGAAATAATTTTCATTCACTGTCAAACTGTCTTGCTTGAACTGATGAGTTGGAAGTGAAGGGCTCCATATCCCATTACCCCAGAACAAAAACATCCAGTTCCCTTATCTGATTTAAAGATCTGTCTCTACGACATGCTAACAACTTTTATTGCTAAATGTGATGCTTCGTCAAACCTCTTTTGAGCTTTTTTTTGTATTTCCTTTCCTGTCACCGTTTTTTCCTGAGCTGTTTGCAATGAGCAGTGACATCTCAAAATGAATGGGGGGATGTTGCTATGGTGGTGGGAGGGGAAGTGGTACTGTCTGTGTGTTTGATGGCTTGACAGATATGCAAACCCTCATTTTACTAGAGTACACTCGTCAAGCTTTTTCATGTGCGCCCACTGCTATTATTGTTGTTATTATTAATTTAGTGGTGCTAAAAGTACAAGATTTATATCCTGAGAGTTTCAGGTCATCTGTTGCTCATCTGGAGTCAGTGTGACAAAGGTCAAAAGAGATCAAACCCTCCCAGCAAAATTTTTACTTTGTATTCTGTTTTACTGGGTTGCGTGTACAGATCTCTCTGCAGCCATGGTAGATATGGTGGCTTTATTCACTATTTAGTCCTGCTGAAAGCAAACCTGATAGCTTTGGTATGACGCAATGTGTATGTGGTTTGCACAAGGAACAGGAGCAGTGTACAGAAGTCATATGTATATTGGCAGAAAAAAACACAACAACCTTTTGGGGTTTCAAGAGTTATCAAAGTAACTGAGATGTGGAAAGGCACATTCTAGAATTAGCCTAAAATATGCTTTTTTAGGGTCTAATTTAATGTGTGAGTTTTCATATATTACATATTACTGCATACTTATGTTACATATTAATATGTATTTCAGGTTCTTTATTGTGACTTTCAGTGAACATGCCTTACTCTTTCTAGGTGAAAATCTGCATTTCTCTGTTGTCTGCATTCAAAAGAGTTTTTGCACCCTGAAGTCTTGAGTGGTAGCATTCCGCGTTACCATTGCTCTAAAAACTTCTTCCCTTTTTGCAGATGGCCTGGTGGATTGCATGGACCCAGACTGCTGCTTACAGCCACTGTGCCATGTAAATGCACTTTGCCTGGGCTCCCCAGACCCCCTGGATATCATCCAGGAGACACAAGCCCCCATCTCCCAGCAGAGCTTGCATTCCTTCTATGATCGAATCAAGTTCCTGATTGGCAAGGACAGCACTCACGTCATCCCAGGAGACAATCCTTTTGAAGGCGGGTAAGTGAATTTTGGGTTTGATTCAGTAAGTGGTAAAGCATAAGCCACTTGGTCATTTTAAGACATGGAATGGCAGCAAGATGCAAAACAGAAATTGTTTAAGTAAAGTAGGTATCTGCAGAATTTGGTGGCTGATGTAGTTCTGCTGACTGTCTCCTCATCTACAATTTCCTGCCAGCCAGTAAGACAAGATGCTTCTCTCCCAACCCATATGAGCAGCTGGATCTTTCCTGACTTTTCTTATTTCAAGGAGTGAAAGGCATCCGTTCAGCAGGGCTATTCTTGTTCAAATGACTGACATTGACCACAAGTATCTCCTAAACAGCAGCGACAGATCTTCCATTGACAGAGCCAAAAGAGAAGGAAACTAAAATGCTGTTTGCAATCTATTGTGTGACTATTGGAGACCTCAAAAGAACTGAGGAAGATCGTAACACCTAGGGAGGGCTGTTAGAGTGATTTGCAATATAAGCAATCATCTTGAATATAGATTGGTTTTAAGACCAATACGTTCTTTACCATTGCAATCATCATCAATAAATGAACTGGGAAAGAAAACTTAGGAAGTTCACTTCTCTGAATGCATTTCAGCAACTTAAGCACATTGCTGTTTGTCAGAGTCAGTCATCCCTCGAAAATCATGTGCTTATAGCAGGGCACCTGGGGTGTGAGATTCTTAGATCAGTGTCTGCCCTGAATATTGCCTTTCAGAAGTAGTGACCCCGATCCCAGAGGTGACTCTCAGCACTTAAGTTTGGACTCTGTTGAATTTCACCCAGTCATTAATTGCTTACTTTCAGCTTTCCCACACACAGCAGCTAATAGATTGGCACTGAAAATATACAACCCTCATGTTTGTGTGGGTATTTATTTCAGCACTTGCATTTCAACAGGCCTCTAAGGCCCTTCGAGATCTGGCCTATTTTTTTTTGTGAAGGGACATTGACAGCATTCCTTGGGTACCACCTCCCATACATGGCCTTTTTTGGTACTCTACACGCTGAGCTCAGACATGAGGCACACCAGTTTCAGGGAATTAGCCTGATGTGATACTTTCCCTGATATTTCTTGCTTTCAAGGCCTTCAGGGTCTATAGAAATATTCATACATGTGTGATAAAAAAAAAAAAAAAAAAAATTGCAGCTTCTCTTTGAAGGCTGCTTGCATTCAACAGCACACAGAACTATGGGAAAATAGTGGGAATTTCCAGTTTGTTTGTGAGAGTGCCAGCAGAGGACCAACAGAAAAACTGTGTCATTTAGGGTCACATAAACTCCTACATGAGTTACATGCATTTGAGATGCAAAAGGAGCGTCTGCTAGCAGAAGTGTTTATCTGGTATGTGAGGCAATGTAAAGATTCAGATCAATAGAAATGGTATTAATGATTGCATTTTATTAAATGCAGTGGAACTAATGAATGGGGCTCCTTGTTCCGCTTAAGTTAACACAAAGGATTATACAGAGGTAGCAATGATTTATGAGGTTGCCATTCTCAAATTAGCAGCATAGGTTGTGTGTGACTAAATATGGTGATATGTCACTTCAAGCTGCGACTGTATTGCATCTCTCAAGTTAAGTATCTTGATTCACAAGAGTGATTGCAAGTAACAGTGAAGGACCTCAAGAGGAAGTATATTTTCCCCTGGAACAGCACAAAGTCCAGGCTTATCAGGGGTGTTAAAAATGCCATTACTCTTTTGTGATCTTCAAATACATTGTGTGTTCCTCTTAGTTCTTAAAGATTGTATAGATCTGGATAAACTCCACCACTGCAAGGGTTACCTGCTTATTTGGCTTCCCTGTGTAGTTTCAACTGCCTGTTTCACTACCTAGAAAGCTGAACCTTTGAACAGCTGCCTCTTATCACCCTGGAAGTGAGGGTGCTCCAGTGGTGGTCAGTAACTGATACATGGAGGAGCATGGACTGGGACCACCTGGGACCCAATTAGTCTGGGCAAATAGGACTACCTGTCTTTGCATGTGTGGATATGTTCTTTCTTCAGTAGTGTTCTTGCTGTTGAATCTCCTCCAGTTGCTTTTACAACAGACAGGTGATAATATCCCCATTATCCACAAAACTGCTCAGTGTCTCCATGAAGATCACAGCAGCAGCTGGGGGCAAGATGAACTGTTCTCGTCTCTCCTTCCAGCTGCTGGCTTAAAAGTTTGTCTGACAGGAGAGAGATGTTTTTATGAAGGGCTCCAGCATCCTGCTTTAGGACAGCCCTCTCCCATTGCTGCTATGGTGATTCATGAAGCCATCTTCTTGGTGTAGATCAGGACTGTAGATTGCTGGGCATGGAACGTCATATGTCTTTCTGTTCCAACGCTGTCGTCCTCATGGGGTAGGGTTGAAGTTGGGTCCATGCCACTTGATGTGAGCGTGCCCCATGAGCAGGCACCACAGAAGTGACATAGATCTCTGTGTCCTGTGTGTCTGCTATCCTGCACAGGCACCTGTGGCACAGGCACACTCATTGTTCAGGTCAGGAATTACAGTCTACTCCTGCAGGCTTTAGTGGGTCATGGCTGGCTGATTATCACCCTGGGGGACCCCGGCACATTTGCATCCCTTTATGGTCTGTGTAGAAGCAGCAGCAGTTTGGAGAAGGTGACTGAATATCTCTGCAATATATTTCCTGGGCTTCAGAAATGCAGCGTAGCCACTCTTCAGAGAGAACAGCAGTGCATATCTCCTAATGGATACAAATAAATGAATGTCTCGTGACAGCTAGCCTTTGAGTGAATTTATTATTGAATTACACTCCAGCTTTTTAAGAACAAGCTGAGCTGACAAGCTCTCTCACCACTGCAAAGGAAAGAGAAAGACAATGATAAATTACACTGATGGATAAAGGTAAAGACCTTGTCTCTTCTCAAATACCAGCAATTATATATTATTCATGTTTGGAAAGAAAAAATAATCATTGTCCATATTGAAATGAGTGTTTATGATGATAAAGCAAGTAGCTAAATTAAATTCTGAATGCACAGAATGTCTTTTCACATAATTTTGATGAACAGATAACAAGTACTCCTCCACTACTTGATCGTTCTTGTATTGATTTTGAAACCACTTACTCTTGCTGTTTCCTTTGCTGTTTTTGAGCCATTCTTAGTTGTCCATCACCATAACAAGCAGCACAAGATATAGTGGTGTCAAGTTGTTGACTTTAAAGTAGGACACCTGATATATTTGTTCTCTTCTGAGGGACAGTGTCAGAAAATGGCAAGAATAGGCTAAAGTCCTGATCCACAGAATCTTTTATGGTAAGTGTTGGCACAGGTTAAAGTACCTCAGATGACCATGTGCAGAATTGTCACTTTTGTAAAGAAAATCTGAAATGAAATCAGGTGAATTTTAAGTAAGTGTGTTTTATACCCCTTTTCTGGGACAGATTGTGTATATCTACTTGCCAGCAAGTAGATTAACCCGTCCTGATTACTTGGGCAGCTAGAAATAACCATCTGAGTTATAATGAAAGATCAGAGAGCAGCATCTGATATCAGCTGCAAGAATACTCCCTGATTGTCCTCAGGTCAGTAGTCCACATACAACAAGTATTTAGTTTTCATGGTTTCAGATTCTGATCAGAATTGACTTTTCACATTTTTTCACACTACTGAGTGACAAGGTTGTAATCATGTCACTCGTCCTTCCTGTGTCCCCTCTGTGTGCCAGGATGTACAATGTACCTTACTGATCCAGATGGGGAGTGTTACGCAGCACTGTTAGAAGTACACACTGTTAGAGACACACGGAGTATGCTATAAATGCCTGTGTGCACTATTTTACTATAAAAAAATAAATGCATGGGGTTTTTTTGGCGGAGTTAAACTGCATCTATCCCAAACCCCATCAAAGCAAAATTCTGAGCATTGATCATGGCCAAAGAACAACTAAGAAAATAGGGGAGGATCAAAATGCTTTTTCAAAATGTTTTGTTAGTCCATCTGGCTCAATTCTAAGTGTTTTGGAGGAATATTGCTGTGCTATCTTAGTATCCTTAAAGGAGTTTGCCCAGAGAAGCTGTGGCTGCCCCATCCCTGGAAGTGTTCAAGGCCGGGCTGGATGGGGCTTTGAGCAGCCTGGTCTAGTAGAAGGTGTCCTGCCCATGGCTGTGAGGTTGGAACTGTAAGACTCATTCCAACCCTAACTGTTCTATGATTCTATGAAGACGTTCAAAGCACCTTCTCTTTTCCTTTCTCACATTTCTTCCCATACCTTGAGGACTGTGGGTTCACCCCAGCAGATCTTTCTGATGTTCTGATGTTCCTTCCCAGGGAAACCAAAGTGCTCTATCTTTTCTGTATTTTTTTTTCAAGAGAAGTATGACTTTTATACAGTGACATAAGAAACACTTCTTTTCTAGTTGAAGACAAAGTTAGGAGTCAAAACCCCCAGACTTACCAGGTGTGGCTTTATCCTGCTGATTTCTCCTGAGTTGGCTAGTCCAGCCCATGGCTCTGGCCCATCTCAAGCCAGATGCAGCTCCCTTGGGCGGCAGAAAATGCTTTGGATCAGACGCACCCACTGAGCACAGGCACGCAGAGGCAATGAAGGAGCTTGTGGAGCTCAGCAGCTACATTTGTTAGGACAGTTTGGAATTCTGCATCTGTTTAAGACTGTGTCATAGATATTAGGCAGAATCCAGCGTGCCTGAGGGTGAACACTTGTGGCACAGCATGGTACCTACACTGATGAAAACTGGGTCAAATTTTTCCATATTTTAAACCAAGCTAACGCAGCACCTCTTCAAACCCTCTCCTTCCCAGCATTATTGTCTTCTTCTGCTTAGTAGCTACAAATCATAGCTTTATGAAATACAGATTAACAAGGAATTGTAAAATAATTACTGATTTTGATTTTTGTAATTATTCCTTTTAAGAGAAAAGCATACTTTTAAAACTTACCTTTCCAGTGTACAGGACATATATGTTTTCTTTCCCATGTTTTTCTTTTTATTTAAATTATGTAGTATGGCATTATTTCATCATAAAGTGATTTTGAGTTGAACATGACTTTATTTCTATACAGTAAATTAATGCCATATATGCAGCTACTTACTTGAACTTTGCTTTCATTAAGTCCTGTGGGTACAAATTCCACAAAGTTCCTGACCATATTTATGTTTTTTTTTCTGTAATGCAGATAGTGTAATCATGATTTAATTATATTCCTCTTTCACAAGTGGCATAGAAGGAAGTTGTTTGGACTTGATAATCTTATAGATCTTTCCCAACCTTAATTATTCAATGATTCTGTAAGTCCTATGTACAGTCATTAGAGAAACTTGGGTGTAGTTTTTAACAAATATTTTTAAAACATTGGATATTTATTACTGATTACCAAGCACAAAATCCTGAGTAGGATCTTCCCAGTGTGATTTGGGCATGCTTCCAGTCTCTGGCAAGGCAGCTGATAGAAATGCTGCACCATCCTATACTTGGAATTAAAAGGTCTCAGGTGATACCTGTGTCCCAAGGAGCTCTTGGAGTATGAAGAAAACAAATTTCAAGCCTTCAAAGCTTTCAGGCTTTGAAAAAAAAAAAAAAAAAAAAAAAAGAGACTCCTAATGAGCTAAGTACCTCCTGGATTACAGAGGTGCTGACATGCACTTTTGGATTTAGGAGTCTAAACTATGGTGTAGGTGCTGATGCATTCTCTTGGATCTGCATATAGATACTTGATTAATATTTATTCAGTATTCAAGGTGCTTTTCTGTGTAAAAAGAGCAGCCCTATCAGGAAGTCTGTCCTTTGAGTGTGACATTTATTTCCTAAATTGGTTAAAACCTACTACATAGGAGAGCAGTTTTAAAATCACAAACATAAAATCTTATATATTTTTTGAATAATTTTTTCCTAATTCTTTTGGATTGTTACAAAGCTATCAGACACCTTATATGTAGCTACAGAACTTTCAGAGTTCATTTTATAATTAACCTGGAAATAATGTCTTTTTCCTTCTCTTCTGCTCAATTTTGCTTTCATGATGCCTCAGATTCAGTGGAAAGAAGTGCTTTTATTCTTGTTCTTCTGCAGAGCTGAATATGTGGCCATAGCTTACAAAATAAATACCAGATGTAAAATACTGTAATAATACAGAACTGGTAAGTTCTGCAGACATTTTTAGTGAAGACTTGGCATGAATACATTATTCATCTCTGAAAGTTATTGCAGCATAAAGTCTTTACCTCTCACAGAAATAATGGTTATTGGATCGTTTCTGAAAACTTATGAAATGAACATCATTCAGTATTAGGTGGAAAAATTATCTTGCACCTTACGTGCTACTGGACACTTGACTTGGATTGAACAGACCTAAAATGGCATGAGTGTGATTCTGTTTCTTTGATATCTCATGCAAAGCAAGAGAGTGTTTCTTTGGTTGTACTGAAGAAAAGGAGGGAATCATCAACTTTTAAAGCATTAGTCAACCACATTGGGAATAAAAGGATGCTTCACTGAAACTTTGCAGTAAAGCACAGCCCAACTTTATTATGTGCTACATTTCCTATAAAACTGTGTTTTAAAATACTTTCATTTCGGTAGTATAGTTGGAGCCAGTTTTAATATTTCATAGACATCATCAGTGTAGTTTTCTCTGCTGAGTAGCCTTCCCATATCCCTTATCCTCCCACCTTCTCTTTACAGGTTAACTGAAAAATCTTGGGATGTAAAAACAGCAAGTCAATGAGGCATAGAGGTAGACACAAGATGCTTTGGCTGGCAGGAGTGGGATCTCTTTCCAGCACTGGCCAGATTGTTAGGCAGATCAGAGAGGAAGATTGTGCTTTCATAAAGAGAAAA
Source organism: Empidonax traillii (assembly GCF_003031625.1). Taxonomy (NCBI): domain Eukaryota; kingdom Metazoa; phylum Chordata; class Aves; order Passeriformes; family Tyrannidae; genus Empidonax; species Empidonax traillii. The sequence goes on along the minus strand of NW_020955964.1, from coordinate 359,465 downwards.
GGACATACATCAAGAAGGTGAATAAGGTTCCATTCTTGGGAGAAGTTTTCAAAGCAGTAAGGGCCTGAGCCTTTCAGGAAAGGATCCAACAGGGAATTCTTTTGAGAGTGGTGATCCATCTGGGGTTTTCTAGAAGTGGTAGGTGGTCCTCAAAAGATACTACATTCTGTTACTGAACTGTCATGCAATAAAGATACCTTCTTTTCTTTATGGAGGAGCTACAAGTAGCAGTCACTAATATTGCTGAAAAAAAGATGATCCCCAAGGAGATATTTAAGACCTATCAGTTTCTAAGTCTTCATGGAGCAGTGGGGAGCCTGAGAAACTGGACAACACCTGGTTACAAAACCAAGCCATTGTACGAATACTAAAAACAGCATACGAAGAGGACCCACTGTTTTGATACTGTCAAGTTGGACCAGACCTTAAGGAAACAACAAGAATAGAATCTGAATCTAGAGGTGTTATTTTATTGATTAATAAGCACTTTGCTTTTTAGCTTCAAATACCAACTTCATTAGCCACATTTATAAAAGTATCTAAGCATTATGCGGTGTTTTCCCTGTTCCTCAGCCTTTTAAGTAATGGGTTTTCATTGGGGCTTTTCATTTCTTCAGCTTTACTGTGTGTATTGTGGAACATCTAAAAGAGTGTAGAAGGTTTCTTGGGAAAGATTAAGGTGGAGGACCTTGTCCACATAAGCATGTTCATCTCTTGATCCTTCCGTGATGGGACCTTATAAATAAGTCCACTGAGTAGGTTAAACAAACAGACCAGGTACTGTTTTTTGCTGTGAACAATTTAGAGCTGACTTTCTTTGACTGAGCCTGTTCAGAGCTCTTACAAACTGTGCTCTGCATGACATGTTCTCTTTCTCTGGGGTCCTTGTTGCATCAGCTCCTCACAAAGCTGAGTGGCAGGATTTGTTGTAAGCTGTGTCTGTCAGTGCTGCTTTAGCAAGTCCCTGTCTGGGATATGGTCAAACATTAGTGCATTTAGTCCCTTTGTCAGATTGAGGCGGGCATTCTGGTGCTTCCCTTACTGTGAACCCCTCAGATTAGCCTAATCAGTTATTCAGACATACAATGGTTTGGGGTGAAAGGGATCTTTAAAGGCCATCATACAACCCCCTTGCCATGACCAGGGACATCTTCAACTGCATTAGGTTACTTAAAGCCCCATCCAGCCTGATCTTGAATCAGGGATAGGGCAGCCAGCACCTTTCCATACACCCTTTGCTAGTGTTTTAACACCCTTATTGTAAACTACTTCTTAATTGAATTTAGTCTGAATCTATCCTCTTTCAGTTTAAAACCATTACCCCATGTCCTAATGCACAAGGCCTACTAAATCCAGCAGAATTTGTATCCCAGCTGCCCAACATGGGCCAAGCCCTTTCAGAAACTCATGGTATTTAGAAACTTGTGCTATCTGGGTAGTGTGGGGGTCTTTCTGGACAAGTACTCTTTTAATTTTCATCTATGTAAGTGTGCTTTTTTTTTCTTTAACAAGGAAACCTTCAGCAGGATCATTTGCTTTCTTTTTCCTAACCTTAATTCCTTAATTTCTTAATTCACATGGCAGCTAAGAACAGTACATAGGTTTCAAGTTTTGGCTTTTCCTAGAACTAAACTGAACCAAAACAGCCAGACAGGGAGTGACTCAGTTCAAGGGAATACTGTCAGAAGGTTTTTCTCCACAGTTAAGAGGCAAATGGGCAAGGTTGTTTTTACAGACAGCTTTTGAAGGAAATACTGCCACGAGCAATGAACTTAAACGTCTGCATGTTCTGATCTTTCCTTTTCTTCTTTTGTCCTTCATCTGCCAGCTCAGGCATTTTCTCTGTGTCCATGTGTTTGATCGTGATGCCCTTAGCTTTTACCTTGACATTATACCAGGTTTACTATCTATCCTAGTACTAGACTGCCCTGAGGTTGTTTAACATGAGACAGGTGAATTCAACTCAAAAGGAACGAGGTACATTTTGCTTCATCCTGTTATTCTCAAGCAAAATGGCCACAGCAGCTAAAGCCAGGAGATTGTACCAAATGACTGTATTTATAGGCACTGATCAGCCTAAGCGTATCACAGATGAGGTTCCATGAGAATGTAAAATCCCTGTGCAAGGGATTATCAGATTGCTACAATTACTCTTCTTATAATGATGCCTAAAATCTTCAGGAGAAAAAAAAAAACTCTCCAGGCAAATTAGATAAAATAGAGAACAGCTTTTATTGAAGGCCTTCTGGTCACAGAGTATGAAAGGCACACGCCCCCACATACAGAATTCTTACACTTTTACATCTTTACTTATTATCATATCTAATAGGGACATCCAATCCTAAGACCCCTTTTGCCCTGGTACCGCTGCCAGTACTGCCCCACTGGAGTCCCTCCAATGGTCTTGGGCCTTCTATCTTGTTTTGTCTACCATATCTCTTGTTATTTCAGTCCAGTGCACATGCCAACAGAATCCAACAGAATGTTCTTGCTAAATATCTATTGCCTTGAAAAGATGATTAAAAGACCATTAAACCAAAGCTTCAGGAATGTGACAGACGAACTGTAAGAAAGTAACTGTCTAAAGTGAAGGAAAACTCCAGCTGCATTAAAATCTACAAAAAGCTAAAAATTTTAAAAAGTCAAAGGCATCAATAAGCAGGGGACTGTTGTTTTACAGGTGAAGTACAGAGACACATACAGACTAGATGGCATGACCAGTGTCACACAGAAAGGCTGGAGCAGTGGAAGAAATGAAACTGAGATCATCTGGTTTAATTAATAACGTTCTTCCCAGTGAACCATAACTTTCTAGATTTTTGTTCTGCGGTGCTCTGTTGAAATTTTATCCAGAGCAGAAAGATAAATCTTGTATATGTGTTTGTGTATTTATATATACCAGTAAAATATGGAAGTGGTAAGCTCAAAGAGATTTATAGTGTCAAATTAAAATACATATTATTAATAACTTGGCTGAGGATGGCTAAGCAGTCATGAAGACCATTTCCACACATCGGAAACCTTTAAAGGAGAAGGCACAATGAGTTATGTTGGAAATATTTTGAGGAAGAGCAGAAATTCATCAGGGTGAGATTTCCCATGGCACCTATCCTCAGTCAAGGAAAGAATATACATTTCTTACAGAAAAAGTGGAGGTTAGGATGCATGGAATTTTCCCAGTAAAAAATGCCTAGCAGAAGTAGTATTTTTCTCTTTTTTCCTAATGCCAAGCACAGTGTCAGCAGAAAACATCTTTGAGTAAGGAGTATTGGAAGGACCAGTGTCTAAGTTGTGAGACACTGGATCAGAGTTAGTATTAAAGACAAATCTTTAATGTGCTGCCACAATGTGAAATGGCTTCTGTGGAATTTACTTTTCTGGCTTCTGTTCTGAGGCTGGCTTTGTCTGCTTGAATTTTCCTGACAGCCTGTCAAACTTTATTTGTATCTGAGCAATGGGAACGTAAAGGCATCAGTGCACCCCTGTCTGTTTTGCTGCTGTGGCCCAGATCTTACCAGAAAGACTTAATTTAATTTTCTTGGGTATAAAGGATGACTTCACAAAGCAACAGTGTAAAATTGTCTGATATGCCATCTGGCATTCTAGAGAGCATTTTGACAATGATTTGGTCTTTCAGGCAACCTTTTATGGACAAACTGGAAAAAAAAAAAAAAGGGAAAAGCATAATTAAAGAAGAGGAAAAATTGAGACTGGTTTCCTAGTAAAACAAGAATCCATATAGCCTCATGTAACAGTAGTGAAGGAAATAGAACAAAACCAAACAAATAAACAAAACCAAAACCAAACCAAAAAACCAGAGGTAATACATGAAATCTGTTAATAATTTAATGGAACGATGAAGCTCCGGCTACGAGAAATCCAATTTTGTTCAACTGCAGAAAACATTCTGAGCTAGCGTTCCTGGACTGATGGAATAAATCTCTTCTATTAACATGAGAGATAATTTTATGTAAATGTATTAGGAGACCTTCTAGCAGAGCTGAGCATCTTAGCAGTACCACTTAACTTCTTTGTAGGGTAATTGCATTTAGACCAAGGTCTTCTGAAGGAAATGGCTGACTAAATTAGCATTAACCAGGTTCCTGGGGGGCTTGGGCATTGTGGATACTCGATCTCGCCTCCAGAAAGGACATGTTGACACTAGAGAAGCCAGCTGCTTCCAACAGCCTGTATGAACTGTTTTATCCAAGTGGGGCAAATTTTGACACCCATGGAAGAGAAGATCTGAGATTAATCAGGGAGAATCTGAGCTGGAATTTTCCTACAGTTTCCATCCCTCCCACTTTTAAATGTATTCAAATTTGTGCATGTCACTCCAACTTCTTTTTATCACTGCGGTTTGGGAATGATGTCCCCTTTGTGGGAACATCTTTTCTTACAGCATGGAAGTTAAGCTGTTGTTATAGTCCTCTGGAGAGTGGTGGATGCAGCTGGGCTTGCTAACAAGCTTCTTCTCTGAGAAGAAACAGTGTCCAAGTTAGTGAGCATGAAGGTGTGCTTGCAGAGCTGGTGCTACAGTGGGAACTGAGTCTCTTCCCAAGGGTGGGAGGTCAAATGCATTTGTTCCAGCTGCCAAGATGAGAAGGAGTTCCTTGTTTGTCCACGTTGTGCTGGTGCTTGTGGTAGAAAGAGTTGTCAGTGATATGTAACAGACCAGATGTTTGCTGATATAAAGCACATCTCCCCATGAACTGAGCCAAGGGTCTAGGCCAGTGTGCTTGCAATATTACTTAGAAGTTTGCAACTGCTTGGATGTGTTTTTGTAGGGCAGCAGGATTACACCTACAATCTGTATTTTTTCCTTTACTTCCTCTTAACTCTTGGAACCAAAAACCAGAGGTGGAAGTGTTCTTGCATTCATAGAAATGTGTGATATTGTCTCTTGATTATTTTAAAACATTTCTTGTCCCAGTGTTGAATATGTAATTCAGAATACTGAGTCAGTCATGCTCAGGTCTTAGTATTCAAGAAACTGCATTCAAGTCTGCAGTGATTCTTTGTCTTTCACAAAATATGCAACCATTTCATGAGCAAATGAGAGAAGGCTGTTTCAAACCCTTCCTCTGATCTCTCTAAAGGATGGAAAAGGACACAGGAGGGTGGAGGGGATCGTGGAAAAATCTAGGAAGAGAAGGCCTGGCTTCTGCTCTTGACTCAGAGATATGCTCAGTCACATTCACTTTTTGCTGAAATTGAACTATGGTTGGTAACTTGTTGACTTCATTTAGGTTATTCCAAGTTTTGACATTTTTCCAAGCATATTCAATGACATTGTGATCCTTTGAGTTATATTCTACCTGTGTGTTAGATAGTGATGTGTGTAATACTGTACTGGAGTATTATTTTCCATTTGTTGTATATGGGAAGCTGAGTTAAAGCCCTTCAATAGGAGAAGCAATAGCAGTATGAAGTATTCTCCCCATTAGCCCCATCCCTGGAAGTGTTCAAGGCCAAGCTGGATGGGGCTCTGAGCAACCCAGTCTAGTGGAAGGTGTCCCTGCCCCTGGCAGGGGGTTGGAACTAGATGGTGTATAAGGTCCCTTCCAACCCAGACCATTCTAGGATTCTAGGACTCTATGATTAATAGCTCCAGACTTGGTGTCCAAGTCCTTGCCTACATGACTCTTAACAAGTCAGTGATGATATATCAAAGTAAACCCAGTGATAGAAATATAATTTCCAATATCTTATTTTCCTGTGGCCTATTCCAAAATTATGTGTTAATCTGGTCACATCTTAGACTGCAGACACATTTTGGTAACCCTTCAGTAATTTTTGTTAATATTGGAGCTCTCCATTTAGATCAGTGGGAATTTTGTTTAAGACTCTCTGGCAAATGGTCTGTTTTCTGAACTGTGGAATGCACAGATTGGCAGCCTTTATTGAATAGAAATTATACTTTATCTCTTTGCATTATACCATCTCAGATTTTTAGGTGGACTGTAAGAAAATAACTGGATCTTTTCCTAATGATCCAAGTCTATGAAATTGTCTTTACAAAACATTGCAGATATCATCCTTTGTCTCAGTGAGCCAGTAAAGCACCATTGCTCTGTTGAAGTGCAGATGGGATGATTTACTCTAACTGAGATCTGGTCCTGCACCTGGAGAAACACTGGCTTTCAATCTCTGCTCTCCAGCAGGATGGCAGTTAGGAAAATCATTCACTGGGTCACGTTAGCACACTGACACCACAATTTGCTGTTGCTGCTCAGAAAAATAGTTACCTTCAGCCAAAAATTGGGTTCAGACAGTCTCACAGACATGTGCTGCTTTGTCTTTATGGGAAGCTCCTAAAGTAGTAGTGTAGTAATGACTTAGAGGTCTGGAAACAGACTTTGGAATAAGAAGCTAGAAAATTTGTCTTTGGTGTTACTGCAGGTTTTCTGACTGACCTTGGACAACTGAAAATCATTCTGTGCTTTATTTCCTATCTGTAAAATACCAATCTTGCCGTATTAATCACCGTTTGTAAAGATCCTTGAAATCCTTAGATAAAAGAGCATATTACAGAGCCCAGAGTAATTAGAATAGATCTATCCTATAAAATAGTGCAATCTACCGAACTGGAGAAGAAAAAGAGGGGGAGAAAAAGCTTATCCTGTCAGTGTGCTCAGCTCCTCAAGCAGTTTGTAAGGAAGGTATCTGAACCTGGCAAATTATCTGTCGTGATTTTCCCAAATGGGGAAAAAATGAGCACATTGCATTAGGGCAATATCATTAAAACACTATTGGATATTAGGAAAAGTCTCTTCACCCAGAGGGTAGTTGGACACTGGAGGAGGCTTCCATGGAAAGTGGTCATGACACCAAGCCTGATAGAGTTCAAGAAGTGCTTGGATAACACTCTCAGAAACATGATGCGTTTTTGGGGCTGTCCTGTGCAGGGCCAGTAATTGGGCTCAATGACCTTTGTTAGTCACTTCTGTGACTATTCTATGATTCTGTGAAATTCCAGCATGATATTGTGAATCCTACAAAAGCTCATATCTAATGAAGGATATGTTTCAGCAGTTGCTCTTATAGAGTTGTAAACCTCACCTTAGGTATTGAATGTTTTTACATAACTCCTGAGAAAGCCTTCAAGAGCAGCATCCCACCATCAAAACACATAGCGTAGCTTCCAGCTTTCCATAACATAAAGGCCTGGGCTTTCTAATGTATTGGAATTCCCAGCCACAGAAATAGAGGAAAAACCTATATTTGTCAAAAATACTTACTGTTTCTCGTTATTTTTTTTTTCCTTTTTGCAGACATGCATGTGTGATTCGAGGCCAGGTTATGACGGCAGATGGAACCCCTCTAGTCGGAGTGAACATCAGCTTTGTCAACAATCCTCACTTTGGGTACACGATCAGCAGACAAGATGGCAGGTAGGATGTCTGTATAGGATTTACAGTATTTAAGCAGTAGTGACAGCATTATTGCCATGAACACTAAAGAGAAACTCCTTCCAAGGGCACCTTTGTTGTTGATGCATTTTTGAAGATGTTGATATGTTATTGGTGGTTGTTATGGGGCTGGCAGCCAGTCACCAGTGCTGTTCCTCAGGGTTCAGTTCCAGGGCCAGTCCTGTTCAATGTGTTTATCTGCAATCTGGGCAGGAGTTGAATGTACCATTAGCAAGATTGCTGATGGTGCCGAACTGGGAGGTGCTGTTGACTCTCTTGAGGGACAGGAGACCTTGCAGAGGGATCTAGATTGGAGCACTGGGCTATGATGAATGAGATGAAATTTAAAAAATCAAAATGCTGGATTTTCTGCCCATATGGAAAATAGAGTAACACCAGGCACAAGTATAAACTGGAAGTGGCTGGAGAGCATCCTTGCAGACAAGGGTCGAGGGTTGCTGGCCAGCAGCAGCTGAATAGGAGCCAACAGTGTGTCCTGGCAGCCAAGAGAACAAACTCCATCCTGTGGTGCATCAAACACAGAATGACCAGCTGGTCAAAAAAGTGATTGTCCCGCTGTACCCAGTGTTGCAGTTGTGGGCCCCACAATTTAAGAAATGTGTTCAAGTCCCTGAATTTGTCCAGAGGAGGGCAAGAAAGCTGGTGATAGAAATGGAAGGAATGTCCTGTGCGAGGAGCAGCTGAGGACTCTGGGTTTGTCTAGTTGGAGGAAAGGAGGTTGAGGGGTGATCTCATTGCTTCCTACAGCTTCCTGAGGAGGGAATGGGGAGAGGGAGGTGCTGAGATCATCTCTGTGATCCAGTGACAGCACATGTGGGAATGGTTCAAAACTGCACCAGAGTAAGTTTAGACTGAATATGAGGAAGCGTTACTGAGAGGGTGCTCAGAGACTGGAACAGGAGAACAGGATTCCTGTTAAAGAAACTTCCCTGTCTGACCATCCTGGAGCTACTCTGGCAGTCATTCTCACACTACCTGAGCTGGGGCCAAAGCCCCTCACAGCTACATACCCCATACTCACATAGTCAGACCAGATTTCCTTACTGGCTCAACCCTAGGTTTCTCATAGCAGCATCTCAAACATCTCAATCCTTAAAAGAATTTAATCTTGGTACAATAACTAAATAACAGCTGAGGTTGGTGCCTCCTAGGAGGGACCCTAAACATAGGAACCCCTGGGCTTTTATCCCCTCACAGTCAAAGGGCAGGAAAGTCTGGATTCCTCAGCTCCTGCCATGTCACTGAGTGTCCTGTCACCTGGCTGGGCCACAGGTCCTCGTGCCATTTGTTATGCAAAGGGTCAGCAGTTCATGGCCCTTTCTCTCAGTTCCCGCTCCCCAGAGTTCAACCTGCAACTTGCACTGCACCTGCACCTTGAGCCACCTGCACTGAATGTACTCCTCAAAATTCCTAGAGAGGTGATCTATTTCCCAAGCCTGTCAGTGTTTAAGAGGCATTTGGACAATTCCCTTAATAATATGGGTAATTTGATTGGCTTTGAATTGATCAGGCAGTTGAACTTCTTGATCCTTTTGATTCCTGAACAAACTGAATAGCCTATTCTATTCTATTCTATTCTATTCTATTCTATTCTATTCTATTCTATTCTATTCTATTCTATTCTATTCTATTCTATTCTATTCTATTCTATTCTATTCTATTCATTTATTATTTGTTAGTATTAACTTTGTGATATCACCTAGAATCCTTAGCGACGAATTGGGCAATGGAGTGCCAGTGCATATAAAGAAAAGACATCTCATGTTCCCAAGAGCTCTATTCTTGCTAATTCATGTTGAAATGATTAGGAAGAAGTCATTAAGATTACGGTTGTGTTAGAGGCAAAATCTGAGCAATCATGCTCAACCAAAACAAAAGCATTGCAAATTGGGAATGTCTTTCATCTTATCTTTTGTTTGTCAGTCCTAATTGGCTCCCTTTCTTTTAAGAACAAAAACGTAACATAAAGGGTTCCAGCTGCACATGCTCTATGTATTGATTACTAACCACTAGCACTTGGGAGAGGATTTATAAATTTTAGCATCTCTCCATCCCACAACTTTCACTGAAGGTTTGACTTGGCCTGAGAACCTGATAGAATTATAATGAACATGTGGTTGCAACATGTGCTTAATGCTGTCCTGTTCACACTCAGGGGCGTTTGCACCTAGTGTAACACTGATGGTGACTGGGAGGCTTACTGAGTGATACTCCAGTTCTTAGATGACATGGCAGTAAAACGTGGGTAATAAAGAGGCATTCCAGAAAAACTAGTGGTCTCCTTTAGAAAAGGATGCCTCTGGAGCTGGTGTCTTTTTATTGCCCCATAGATTAGGCGTTACTGTGAAAAAGAAAAAAGTTGAACATTTATGCTATGAGTTTCTCCATCATCCTTACTGAACCTACTTTGCACAAAAGTGGGATCCAAACCACATTTTCAAGATCAGCTTGCTGTGTATGGACCAGCACGAAATCTGTGTCCAATGGAACAGATAAATGTGCCTGAAAAATTCGTGGACAGCAATGCCTGTCATAACCTTTTTTTTCTATCTGTTTCCTTGTACATATACAATATCCAGTTACTGTGTGTAATCTTACATTTATATCAGAAGTACTTTGAGAAAGGGACCATCTCTTTACTTTGTAATTGGGCTGTACCTAGCACCTTTACTGCACCTCTAGCCAGCAAACAAACCAGTAAGCTAAACAGGGACAGAGCATGGAGGTGAGTGCTGCTATCCAGTCTCCAGGCCTTTGTAATATTCAAGCAACTATTTTGTTCTTGGGTGTTGAAAGGCAGACACTCACACACACACACTGCTATATACCTACTTCTTCTGGCAGTTCAAGCTAGGAATGCTCCTTCTATGCTATGTTCTTCACAATGTCCAGCTGAGCAGGGGACGCAGGGCAGAAAGCAATGTGGCTGGAGCATCAGTATGCTCCACCAGGCTTTAGTGGACTCTTGGTTCCTTGGGGCTGGCTGCCAGCTTCCAGAAGTTAAATTAGTTTCAAGAAGCTCAGACTGCAGTTTGCTGACTCAGGCCCCAACAGATACTCAGCTCCAAGTGATAAAAATGACAGAGATCAGCTGTCTCAGAGCAGGGAATCTGTGACCAAGTGGGATTCATCCTAAAGCTGGGATTTCTGTCAGCAGCTGGTGGGGGTCAGTGTAACCCCAGACCGTGTGGTGTCAGCTCTTCTGATTTCACTTTCTTCACCTTCCTCTCAAATCAATCTGCTTCTACAGAAACTTCATGCATGTTTGGTGCACAACCAACATCCAGCAAAGTGTCCAGTTGCAGTACTGAGTGTATGGAATAATAAAAATACCTTCCAACTTGGCTGAGGGATACATGCAGGTATTTTCTCAAATGAAAAGTACACAGCATTGCATTTGTGTACTCTGTAGGTAATAAATGGACAAGTGAAAGCCACTTGTCCATGAATGGACAAGTTAAAGAACACCAAAATCATAGAATCATGGAACGATTTGGGTTGGAAGGGACCTTAAAAGTCATCTAATTCCAACCCACTTGCCATGAGCAGAGACACCTTCCACTAGACCAGGTTGCTCAAAGCCCCATCAGATCTGTCCTTGAGTCCAGTGGGTTCTTCAGTAGTCTATAAATTACCTTGAACTATTTAAGACCATTCAGACTAAAATTTATCAGGGCAGAAAATGCTGTCAGACATTCCTTATTTCTAATCCTAGCCTCACTGCTGATTTAGTGGGTAGCACTAGATGCATCTCTTGCCCTTCCCCGGCCAGTGACCCAAACTGCAAAAGGGAGTTAACATTAACTTGCCTTCCTTACTGATTGTTACAGTATTCATTAAATACTATTTGTAATGCACTTTCAAAATCATGTAAAGAATTATTGCTATTCCAGTCTCTATTATCTTTTTTTTATGTTTTGAGTAATTTTTTAATAGAGCATGACTTTGGCTTTTTCACAGTGCAGTTTTCATGTGATTGAGTCACTTTGTTTTAAGAAGTTCATACTCTTAGGCAAGAAGCAGATTCTCCTGACCTACAGTAGCAGGCTGCATGCATTTCTGGTCCAGTTTAGTGCGCAGTCGTACGGGGTCATCTGGACCATCTTCTGTGTCATTCTGATTTGCAGAATAAATGGGAGCACACGTGCAAGCAGATACCTTGTTTCAGGGGTCATGAGATAACTGCATAAAACTCAATAGCTTTATTATTTGGCATACTCACCATAGGAATATTTGTTCTTGGAAATGTGCACTGAATTACCTGAAATTGATTTAGTAGATCAGTTTACTGATAGCAGAGTAATAACTGGGGTTTTAAAGTAAAGGAATGTAAAGATACAATTGCATGAGTTAAACTAGATTGGTTCCTAAGCTCCAGGTTTGGTTTGTTAGGTTTTGTTGGTTTGGGGGGGATTTTTTGGCATGTCCAATTTCAAAATGAGTAAGTAAAATTTCAGTTTTAGAAGTACAGTGAACTGAATTTTTCACCTCTGTAAGTGGATTCACTGTATTCCATGTCTCTCCTCTTACATCCTATTAAAGTCACATTACTTAATCTGAGCAAAACTTTTATAACTTCAAGGCTTCCATGTGTTTTTAGCCTAATTATTGGGACAGAGCTTTTGTTCATATAACAAGGCACAAATAAAAAGTAACAAGTCTCAAACTACTCTTATTGTATGCACTTCTCTGTAAAGCGAAGTTAATAGACAAAGTATCAGTACTAAGGTATAAACCACGTTTTTAAATAAAGCTTTATATTTGGTAAATTGGTAATTTATAGAGGCTGCAAGTCCTCAGTGTCCCTGGGTTGTAGGAGCAGTGTTAGTAAAAAAAGAAGAAAGTCTCCAGACTTTTTCTTTCCAATTCATTTTCATTCACATTCATTTTCTTTCACATTCAGCAGCTTTGGCCCAGTGTTCTCAGAAATACCAAATACATGAACTTTCAGAGCAGAGATGAGAAGGGGTTACACTTTTTTCAGTGGAGTTTTTATTTTTTGAGCCGTCTTTGTGGATAAATAGATAATTTCATCCTTCAGTCCGTCTCTGGAGAGTTTTTAAAGAAAAACAGCAATACAACTGTACAACAAGAATGATTTTTTCAGAGTGATAAAAAATACATCAGAGATTAGCAGCAAAAACAGAAATTAAAGTATCTCATGCCTTCAATCCCAAGATGGTTTTCCCCTTTTTAAATTTAATTTCACTAAGGGAAACTGGAAGGAAGGTGTTTTAAGTTTGGGTTTTTCTGTTTGGTTTTGGCTTTATGTTTTGTTAAGTTCATCAAGGTACTTGAAAGCTGCACCTTGAGACTGGGAAAACCAGGTCATGAGCAACACTGACTGCTAAAAAATACTGCATGGCTCTGTTTTTACAGCTGCTGGAGTCTGACAAGGAGGTACTTTCCCTTCTGCATCCTCTTTTGGGGATGCAGGAGAGGCCAGGATGTTTCCCTGCAGCAAGTTCCCATCCATGGCTCAGGGAAGCCAAAGAAGTGAAATGGAAGTGTTTGCAAATAAAGCCTCTCCCAGCTTGCCTAAAAACTTGTTGAGCATTATTTGTAATGTTTATTTCTTCCCTCCTGTTGCCCCGTTCAGTGCCCGGATCCATGCAGAGCAAGCGTCTTCTTCCCAGCTGAAGGACGTGCCAAATGTTAATTGACTGTTAAAAACATTCACTTCAGATTACAAGGGTTGCTCAGCTTTGCTGGCAGGGACCAGCAAGTTACTCATCAGGCTGCTGCAAGCCAAGCTCTGTAGGTCTGGGAAGCTGATGCCCCAACTCAAGTGGTAGAATAAACACAGCTATAGCTTTTTAAAATGTTTTCCACTTCCTCTCATGGATTCAGTTTGACATTCTTTCATGAATAACCTTCTTTCCATACTTATATTTACTAAATGAGACCTAAGTCCATCAGCCATAAAACAGAAAAGGTTCTCCCACACCATTTCTGCCAAGGACTTGTTTTTAGTAGTAGTTCCTCTGGTATTTTTGCAGCTGATATGAAAGCCTCACAATTAATTTTAAAAAATAATTTCCAAAACATTTGTCGTCTTGTTTCTTCCCCTGTATTTAAAAGGTGCATCAAGTCTGCCTTTGGGCAATCAGAGTGTTTCAGATCCCAGTTGTCATGCAGAAAAGCACATAAGCTCACAGCTCTTTAAACACACGAGAAGTTCTGCTGAAGCCAGTGAACTTGTTCACGTGTGTAAACTCTGAGTGAGTCTGTCATACAGCAGCACCAAGCATCGAAAGTGAGAAGCAGGGTTGAGAAAACTTCCTTTGCCTGAAGTACACGTTTGGCATCGCAACGGAAATGAGAAAAACACAAAGAAGCAAACCCAAGAGGTCTTCAATTTGTGTTGAAATCCCTTCTTTTCTCACTTAACACCTCTTTTTCTGGGTCCATACATAGTAGATACACCCTTGATAAAATCTCTATTTCTGACAAGATGTGAAGTTTAAATAAAAAACTAAGAAAAATCCAGAACCTTATCCCAACATCTTTACATCCCGAGGATGATTTTCCTTATAAAGGTAATGTCTTTTCACACAGCTCTGGAGGGCTGTCTGTTAGCCTGACACTATTATCCAACACTAACAGAGGCAGAAGAGCCACTTGGCTGGAGGTGGCTTAGGGTGAAGTCACAGACCACAGGCAGTGATTCATCTGCTCTGCTCTTAATGATTGAGGGTCAGAAAAGATGATATGCTGAGTGCTGTGGTACACAGACAGCCTGCACAGCATGCGTTCCTAGTACACCAGGCTCAGTCCATGACTGGGCTCTACATGTTTCCTGGGTTGCATTAGGCACCAGGTTAGCAGTGATGCCAAGACAGTTTATATGCAGATATATCAGAGAAACTGCTTTCCAGATAGTTTATTTCATCATATGAACTGATCCAATCTGACTGTGTTTGGATAATAAATACTTTTTAAAAAAAAGAAAATGAGTATGTATGGTCAAATAGCACTAGAAAAGCACCAACAAAGATATAAATATTTGTTTCAAAAAAGGCATTGCTATGTTTTTAATATACAGGAGGACAACCTGCAAAGAAGCTGAGCTTGTACTCCTGCCTCTGCCACTTGCTGTTACTCACCTAACGCCTATTTGGGCTGTAGGTTTTAGACTCATAAACTGTGACTGATGATATTTCTTGCAGTTATTTTTCTGGGAGTCCTTGCTGGAGAGTTGTTACAAACAGAGGGGGTGGTGCTTGCACTAACTTTATGTTCCATCTCTTAAAACAGCTTTGATCTTGTTACCATTGGTGGAATCTCCATTATCCTGCACTTTGAACGGGCTCCCTTCATCACCCAGGAACACACTCTGTGGCTGCCATGGGATCGTTTCTTTGTGATGGAAACCATAGTCATGAGGCATGAAGAGAATGAGATCCCAAGCTGTGACCTCAGTAACTTTGCCCGGCCCAACCCTGTGGTCTCTCCATCTCCGCTGACAGCTTTTGCAACTTCCTGCTCGGAGAAAGGTCCTATTGTTCCTGAAATCCAGGTATGAACTGTCTAAGCCAAGGAGACAATAATGCATAGACACTATGGTAGAATGGTTTGGGTTGGAAGGGACCTTAAAGATTCTTTTCCAAACCCCCTGCCATGGGCAGAGACACACTTCACTAGACTGAGTTGATCCAAACCCTGTCCATCCTGGCCTAGAACACTTCCAGGGATGGGGCAGCCACAGATTCTCTGTGCAACCTGTGCCAGTGCCTCACCACCCCCATCTCCTTTCTGTACTTCTTTTGGCAGCTTTGAGCAACACAAATGCAACTATTCCCCTGCTTTCCTAAACAGAAGCATTCCCTGTTTGTTACACCATCTTTCAGACACTTGCCAGTAGCGCTTGCTCCCAAGCACTCGCTTCGCCAAAAGATTTCTTTTCCTTTATCCCTGAGAGATGAAAGTAAAGCACTTGTGGCTGACAGCACATGAGCTGGGACCCTTGTGTGACTCACAACGTGCCCTCGGTCAGCCCTTTGGCATTCAATATGCCCAGCGGCAGGCTGATGGACTGCTCCTGCTCTAAAGCCTTTCTTCTGTTCAGGAGCAAATTCCACCCACTGGGCACTTTGGACCTCAGTAGTGGAGTGTTGGAGTGAACTTCCTCGTGGTTGGAATTCATACCCCTCACTTTACAAAGCTGCTGAGACATGTAGTCAGCACATGGCAAAGGGCAAAGGGCCAGCCTGCAGAGCACCTCAGTTTTATTGTGCTTTATGATGTCTGGGATAGATGAGCAAAGCAAAAGGATTACCTTTAATTACTCATCCCTGTTTTCCTATTTTTTAAGGAAGTGTAAGCGGTGTAGTAATCTGCTTTAAGGTATTTTGCTAAATGGAAAGTTGGGTTTTAAATCAAGTAGTCCAAAGAACCAAATTATGGATTTTCCTTAAAAGCACTTACTCTGTTGAAATATCTGGATGTATCAGCATTCAAGCTTTACTTTCTTGGAATTGTTGTTCCCTGGGTTTTAGATGCCAGGGTTCAGCATGTCCTGGGTATTCTTTTTAGTGACAAATAATGATCTGCCAGCAATAACAAGTGTAAGGACAAATTGTGTGCTTCCTGGGTGACTCCATTGGGGTTGTGGTACCATTAATGAGAAAAGAAGTTAACTTCATATCTTCTAATTTTAATAAACCAGGTTCTGAACCCAGCAACAAATAAAGCTAGTGGTCTCGTTACCTTTCCCTCTGGACCAAATCTTGTGATCCTTCCTCACACTAATTTCCAATTACAGTCACCGTGTTTGTCCCAGCATAATTACTAATTAAATCCCAGATCTTTTAAAGTCCACCATAGTGCAAATTCTTGGTTCAGTTTTCACATCTCATTTTTCTAAACCAACAAACACTGTGAAAGGTAATGTTCCGTGCCGCCTCGGAAAGAAACAAATTTCTGATACAGTGCAACTATGATCATAACCTCATTTGTTATTTGGGAGGATACTTGTTAGATTGTGTTAATTATATCTATTGAACTAAAAAGTTCTAAAATTCCTCTTCAATAAAAGCACATGTTTCTCTCTAGTATGAGAACACCCAGTGATGTAGTTTGTAAGCAATGGTTTGATACAGTTTCTTGACTATAAATCCTAGAATCATAGGATGGTTTGGGTTGGAAGGGACCTTTAAAAGGTAATCTAGTCCAAGCCCCCTGCCATGGCCACAAACACCTTCCACCAGACAAGGTTACTAAGAGCCCTGTCCAATCTGATTTTGAATGTTTACAGGGAGGGGGCATCTGCCACCTCTCTGGGCAACCTGTGCCATGTTTTACCACCCTCATCATAGATGTTTAGTGCCATTTGAAACGTCTTGCTGGTATCCTGCTTGGCCTCCAACTGCCGCTCCAGAATGATCCCGCTATCAGTGTCCTCCATTGTATCTGCCAAGTCCTTGTGAATGTCAAATCACTTAGACATCTCAAATAGCACTAGACACCTGTAGTTATGGAATCTAATACCTAAGAAGGATTCATTATGACACCTAATTAAGGAGTTCATGTGCAGTCATTGGGAGAGGTGTTAGATGTCTGAGCTCCCATTAAAGCTGACGGAAATCTAATCAGTACTATCAGTGGAGCCTACAGATCAGTTAAGACTTCTGGCCCTCACTGAGGATATTAGTTAGATTCCACTGACTATAACTGATGTTTATATGCCTCCCTCACATGAGCATATTTGTAAGCTGACATCTGGATTCAGATACCTTAAACTGGAATTGAATCCCACTCGTAAGTTTACATGGCAGCACCAATCTTCTAAAGACACTATCTCTGCTGTTTGCTGTGGGGAGACCTAAAAGAGCACTTCAGAAGAGACACCTAACTTAGGTTTCTAAGTTGAGATAAGATGAATCCCATACATGATGAACAGCACTTTTTCCATGTGCCAAATGATTGAGCTAAAACCTGTAAACCAGTATTCCACATCAAATATTGATAGCTGGAGGTTAATGAAGTTTGTGGGGCAGGAGTTTACTAGAGAATCTCATTTGTGACAGAGTCCTGACTGTACTTCAGTTCATAAATGGACTACTTTTCATTTCTATACTGGCTGTACATACAATAAAAAATAACCTCGCTGTCAGTTCCTGCAGCTGCATTTTATAATACACAGTTCTCAGTAGGGAAATGTTAAATATAAAAGGTGTGAGCACATAGCTGGGAGGAGGTGACAAGCAGATAGCAGGGCTGGGAAAGAGATTTTTGACAAGTGGGTAGATAAAACCCTCATGAGCTCCAACAAATAAATGCAGTGCTCTCTACCTGGATGCATCCAAGAGATCAAATAATGCATTTTTAATGTTTGATTCAGGTGCCTGTAGACAGATTTTGGGCCATTTAGGATGCCCTGAAGTGTCCCTTCAGGCCTCCAGCTGTAGCTTCAGAAAGGTGGAGATTTCAAGAAGGTCCATGTCAGAGCTGTCACGCCTTTGCAGAAGTTTTGGATACCACAGAACAGCTCAAAAGTACTAGATGTCTATATCAAGGCCCCTGAATCAGGCCCTAAATGCTTTTCTTTCTCAAAAATTCCCTTTGAACATCTTACCGAAGAAAAAAAAAGACACTAACTGTTCCTTGCTGCTGCTGGCAGAGTGAAGAGTAGCTGTTAGAGATGTTTAACCCAGCACACAGAAACAAGATTTCCTACATTATCTCATGCAAAGAGTAGAAGAATTGCTACTAACACAAGAATAGATCAACACCACAGAGCAAGGGAACATGGCAGTGAAAATTGCTACGTTGTGCAAATCCCTGGTAAGCATGAAAAAGCAGCTCTTCTGCCTTCCCATTCTGGTGACTGGACCCCTTTAGTAGAGCAGATTATATTGGTCAGGCTGGGATAAACTCTGAGAGTCTTTCTCAAGGCCTACAGACACAGCATATGTATGTATCTGGGCCAAACAGCAATTATCAAATAGAAATAAGGGCACAATTCAGCTCTTGCTACTTTTAGTGCATTCAGAGTATTTTAAAGCTTTTTTTTCCATCTTCTCCCACTCATGTCCTGCTGGATTATACTCTCCCCTACCAGCGCTCTGCTTTGTTGCTAGTTTATCTTTAAATACAACCTACAAATATTTTTTTGGATCAACTGAATTTCTGTTTGAATCCTCTCTTCAAGCAGACACTTTTAAACACAGCCCCTTGTGCTGCTCAGTGCCTCAGTAGCATTGGGCTGACCCTTTTTTTGGAATTGTAGACAGCAGAGATAGATCATGACAGAGAGAAATAATTATTTTTGACAGGGATCTGAACCAGACTTTCCAAATAGTACCTCCGTGACAATTATTTCTGCCTGGTTTTTTCCTAGTGGGATCACATATGAAGATAGATTTGATACAAGGGACTACCTTTACAGCGGTTTGGCTCGGCTCAGCTCTGGCTGAGCCTGGTCCCAGTCCAGTTTGTTGCTGATCTCATAAAATATATTTTAAAAATCCTGTGTTTTCCCAATTCTGTCATATTTCAGCCTCTTCAGCACTGAGATATGTAAATTAAAATGGCTGCATTAGAGAAAGTAAATATTTATGAGCACAGTGGAATGGGGCTTTAACTGCTGGATGTGTACATTTGTCAAGTGCTGCAACACTCAGAACCTGTTAGTTATCACTTCAAAAAGCGTTGGGCCTTTGGATAATACCTCAGAAGAGGTGTTTTCAGGGGGCAGATTACAAGATTTGTCATTATTGGTAACACTAACCAGAAAACAGATGAGCAGCTTAATCACACCAGGGATGTTTGCTGCTTCCACATAGGGGGATCTGGGTATAGAAGTGACATAACTTGGAAGACACCAGGATCACAGAATCATAGAATCTCCTGAGTTGGAAGGGACCCGCAAGGATCATTGAATCAACTTCTGGCCCTTCACAGGATAATCCCAAGAATCACCTCATGATGGATGTGATCCCTTTCTAATGGGTGGGTCTCTTAACCCACCTGCCTTCAAGCTTCCACATCCGTTATATTCAGAAAGCTGACTATTGCTAGGGAGGCATTTTCCCAGCATTCCCAAGGTTCAGCACATTGGGACAGGAGAGGACAGTGCCAGCTTTGACCTTCTAACACATCCCATTAGAAGACAAGTTTCTAGCTCACTGCTAAGCTTCTACCTTCAGTACCTTCTACCAAAGGTTGCTGACTTGTGCTGAAAATGTCTGCACTGGGTGCTTACCTAAGAGTGAAATTTTCTTGAAAGAGACAATTTTTTTCTCCTTAGATTTTTTTTAACAATATTTGCATGGGAGCATCAGCACTGTGTCAGGGATGTACTTAGTATCAATTTCTAGAAAATTTCCGAGCATTTCTCCAGCTAAAAAAAAAAAAAAAAAAAGAAATCGTAACATCTAGTGATACTTTAGCCATTATATTATCTGAAAATCCCATCTTTACTGATACTTCTCTGTTCTCAAAGCAGAGCAGGGACAGAAAAAAATTTCCCTGATGTTTCTCAAGTCTTTTCTTAATTGAGGTAACTGTTCCAGTCAGTCAGAAATGCCCACACTCATGACTAGAGTAGAAAATGAAGCAACTCACTTAGAATACAGATGAATTTGGAAAAGGAAGAGAAGGAGGACTGCAAGGGAAGGGAAAGAAGTTGTAAGTGGTAGGTCAGGCTGATAGCTTCATCACACAGGTAAGAAGAAAGTACCAGGGTAAGTAAGAACAAATGTGAGGTCAGAAAATAAGGACTAGGACATAGGAAAAAAAAAAAAAGACTGGATGTAAATGGTAGCTCAGACAGAAAGGGGTCAAAGATGAGGTAGGCAAGGAGCAGTTTCAAAGGAGAGATGGGTAAGTCAGAGGAGGGAGAGTGGAAGCAGGATTCATTAATGTCATGGAGAGAATTGCAGGTTATGATCAGGGCCAGGAAACATCCTTAAGGATACAGGCCAAGTAAGGCCTGATATTTTACAGAGAAAAAGAAGTCAGGAAACAAAAATTAGCAACCACAGAAGCCTACCGGTTAAAAGACAGAAAATGGAAGCTAAACTGGTGGGCTGGAATAATCTCAGACACCAAGCTCCTTTCACAGTGGGTTGTGGAACTCCTTTTAAGAGTCCCATTGTAATCACCGACCCAATGTGATACTTTGGTCTCCTCTTTTCCCATGTAACAGAGATGAAGAAAGAGGGAGGCATTCCTTGGCTTCCACAAATAACCCTGTAAGTTAAGTATATGATTTCATACTCGATGCCTACTAGCTGCCTTTTTAGGCATGTCTGCCAGAGATTTTATACAGGTGTGTTTGATAAATTACAGCTTCACTGCCTTTTCCTGTCTGCTCGCTGCTGATTTAACACCTCATGGATTGCTTTTCCACAGGCTCTACAAGAGGAGATTAACGTTTCCGGTAGTAAAATAAAAGTGAGTTACCTGAGCAGTCGCACAGCTGGCTACAAATCAGTCCTGCGGATCAGCATGACCCACCCCACCATCCCCTTCAACCTCATGAAAGTCCACCTCATGGTGGCTGTCGAGGGACGCCTCTTCAGAAAGTGGTTTGCAGCAGCTCCAGACCTGTCCTATTATTTCATCTGGGATAAGACAGACGTTTACAGCCAGAAGGTGTATGGGCTCTCAGAAGCTTTTGGTGAGTGACCCCAGGGTGTGTCTCTTTTTAGAAGCAACTAAGTGGCAAGTCACAGATCTGTCGTAGTTCAGAATGGTCTGACTGCAAACACATGAAATAGTCCCTGTTGATTCGCTGCCACTTCCTTGGGGAGGATTTGGCCCAGCTGTTCAAACACTACACATTCCCCAACAGATAAATCACAGAATCACTGAATGCTTTAGGTTGAAAGGGATCTTAAAGATTATCTAGTTCCAACCCCCCTGCCCATGGGCCAGGATACCACCCATTAGATCAGGTTGCCCAGGGCCCCATCCAACCTGGCCTTGAACACTTTCAAGGGCAGGGTATGAATACTTATCTGTTCTCTGGCTCATGGCCCAGCACGTACATCCTGAGCTGCTACCATCAGATTCATACAGAAGGAATGACCTGGGACTACAGACATTTGGCTGCCTCTCACATATAGCCAAAAACTGTCAGCATTGCTTTGAAAGGAATCCCCAGAACCAAACCCTGATTGTAACTCCTTCTTCTGCCTGACCTTAAGGATTGCTCTAATCTTATTTTTCCTTTGTTACCCACTCAAGAATACCATCCCAAACTGGGTGTTTAGTGAGCAGAGGTAATGCAGTTCTATAGTGATTGCTGCTCATCTCATCAACACCAAGTGGACATTCAGTTACAGATCTTCAGCAGAGTCTAGACTAGACCTTCCAGGGTGCCAGGAAATGGTATTAGCAAAATGGGAGAGATCCCATATCAGCAAATACAGTTCCTGTTGACAAAAGGATGGTTACTGGTGCCTTATAGCTCAACTGAAGATAAGTCTCTTTAGAGGAGCTGTAGGATGCCTGTTTTTCCACAAGGAAGAATGGGTGCCTTCCTCCTCTCACTCAAGCTCAGCTGCCTTGAGCAGACTGGATGGTACAACCTGCTGAGCCTTACCCAGTTTGCAGTCCACTCTGGGAAATGTGTCCTGGTACCATATCTGAAAGACTATGCTTATATCCTCTTTAAGATGCTAGATCAGCAGTGGGTCCTGGAGTGCTTTGTGAAGCAGCTCTGCAGCCCCAGAGCACTCAAACAGGTCTCAGGACATCAGCAGTCATGCTTTCAATGATTCCCATTTTAAGAACAGTGGAAAATATTGAGCCTTCATAGCCTAACTTATATCTTCCTCTGATACAGTCTGATTCTGCAAAAGGCTATGTTTGGTGGGGAATCCTGAGTTCTCTCAGTGCTCAGCACTTTTCAGAGAGGCTAGGAAATTTGTAAGATCAGACCTTTATTTCTTTCTAGTAAAAAAAAAAAATCTATGTAATTGCTTTTCATTTGTGTGGAACTTGCAGTTCTGCTCTGCTTCAGCTGTAAAGATTAGAAGAAAAGCAGACCAATGAAACTGGTCCTGCTTCTTCTGAGAAAATCATAAAGGAGTCATTAGTCTGTCAAAAACATGATTTTCCTTCTACTGACATAATTTTACTCTTAAGCGACTCCAGCACGTTCAGTGGAGTTTCTCCTGAAAGGCTCTGATTAGACAGCGCAGCAAGCAAAGCTTTGACATTAACAGTGACCACAAGTCAACCTGGTCTGAGACTGCTGCCTCTGAGGGACTTGCTGCCCCATGAATCAATCGTGCAAGTCCTTACTTTCCAAGAAAGATCATGATTTTTAGCAAGTTCCTGACATGCAGTCTTTGACCAATGAAAGCAGGTAGAAGTAAAATTCTCCCATCTGGGAGTCCAGCAGTGGTTTATACACTTCAATCATAGAATATCCTGAGTTGGAAGGGACTCCCAGGGAACATCAAGTCCCAATCCGATTGTTTTAAAATATGTCTTTAAAACAGTACCTTTTTAAATTTTTGGCACATTTGCCCATCGTCTGCAACTGCATTGAACTTTTTAAATGGAGAATGGATTTTTCAAAGAGAAAAAATATTAGGACTGTGCATTATCATGATGACATTTTCAATTAAATTAGCAGTCACCTGTAGAAATGCTCCTACGCCTGCTCAGTTGAGACTCTGTGTATGCTGGCACTTCATTTCTGGGTTACTTATCTGGGGGGGGGGCTTTTTTTTCTCTCTTGTTCACAGTTTCAGTAGGTTATGAGTATGAATCCTGTCCAGATTTGATTCTGTGGGAGAAGAGGACAGCTGTGCTTCAGGGTTATGAAATTGATGCTTCCAAACTTGGAGGATGGTCCCTGGACAAACACCACGCCCTCAACATACAAAGTGGTAGGTTGGCGGTGACACGTAACAGGAATAATGCAGCATTGCAAGACCCAGTTTCTTTTTATCACTAAGAGTACAAGAAAAGGAAAGAAAAGAAACCTGACCGACACATGTGCTCTCTCATGTGTTTTACTAACAAGTTATTTCTAGTAACCTACATTTAGAAGCGATTTGGTATAAAAAATGTAAAAGAAGCTGGCCATCATGAAGTAGTTGAATGTTGGCCTGTCTAACTTTGTGATGTTGTAAAAGAAGGGTATTAACAAAGAAAATATTCCTAAAATAACAAAGGGACCCTATTCAAACTGGACCTGTCACTGAGCATAAATCCACCCAGACGCATCCTCCAGTGTGCAAGTGTACTTGCAAAATGAGAGGCTTCATGGGTCATAAGGGAGAGTGGAAAGTTCCAGAGTCCTTGAAGACTGCTGAGGACTGCAGCAGGGAGGCTTAAAAGCTGATCAGAACATGTTCAAAGGTGGAAGCACTGTGTCCCTCTGGATAAGAGCAGTGGTATGGGAGCAAACATCTAATTCAACCTACATCACTGCCAAGAGCACTGCACTTAGAGGGAACATAGGAAGAGCTCTTCTAAAACTTCACAGATGAAACATTTCTTTAGAGAATGTCCCATGGTCTTCCTGTCCCTTATCTCTCCATGAGCTATGTAATTTCTTTTTTTTTGCCTGGTAGACAGCAAATTACAGGGCAAGGAGGCACAGAAAGGGCAGGTAAAAGTTCATGAGATGCTGAAAAGTGTATTTCATTCCAAGGTAAAGATGGTCTTGTTCTCCCTACATATTTTTCTTCTGCTGGAAAATTAATGGGTCTAAAAAAAAAATATTGAATTCAGATAAGGGGCTCCTCATTTGAAACTATCACAAAACAATACTATGAAAGATGATAAAGTCCTTGCTACTTGACAAATTCTCTGACTGGCATCCAGCATTGCCAGTTTGTGCTGCTTTTGGTCTCAGCTTCCCTGTCTCTCTTTAATTTCCTTATTACTATTTTCTCTCTCTAGGCATCTTGCACAAAGGAAATGGGGAAAACCAGTTCATTTCCCAGCAGCCACCTGTAATTGGAAGCATTATGGGCAACGGTCGCAGGCGTAGCATTTCTTGTCCAAGCTGCAATGGTCTGGCAGATGGGAACAAACTCCTGGCTCCCGTTGCCCTAACATGTGGGTCTGATGGAAGCCTTTATGTTGGAGATTTCAACTACATCCGAAGGATCTTTCCCTCTGGCAATGTCACCAACATACTGGAGCTGAGGTACGCTGTGTGGAATGTGGCTGTTATGCTCTTTAGGTTCTGCAAAAATCTTATGTACCCAAAAGAAAAATGAGCAAAACTCTTGGGGAAAAAAAAAAAGCAAACAACACAGCAAAAAAGAGAAAAAGCTGTCCAGATTTGCCTCTTCTGCAACTCTGCTGACTTTGATTTACACCAGAGAAACACAGGCCTAGCAAGTTCTTCCAGAACTGAATCACACGCCAAAAGTATTGACACATTTCTGTGCTGCTAAATCAAGCTGTGCTGATGTCTGCCTTTTCCTGTAGTCAGAAACCAGTGGGAATTCTGAAAGTTAACAAGCAGCCTCTGAAATAATCTAAACTTAGAAGGACACAGCACTGATGATCGTATGTAGAGTTTAATCAAGACTGATAATCATTCATAATTAACTCAGGATGATCACTCTAGGCAGTGACAGACTGGGATTTTCTAGTTGGTTTTGGGGTGACAAATGAATCGGTCCCCTTCAGTTCCCAAATGAACAGCAGTGTCAGGCCGAACATAGAGATGAAGCATCTGAAAGCGAAGGGCTTCTTTTTAACCTCAAATTAACAAAACAAAAAAAAACATGTTAGAAGAAATAGGTAGGAATGGGGAGGAACATCCATTAAAAACAAGGAAGCAGAGGGAAAAGTATGGATTTGTTACACATTCTGAGAAAATAAATAAGTTGTGACTGAACCACATTTCAAATTGACCTCACTGGGGATATTTTTCCTATCTAAAATTTCCACAACAAATACAATTATCCACTTCAAAGCAGTGGGGCCTGCTGCTGGTCTCTGTGTGGCCATACAAGATACAGTTACTGTCAAGTTTTCAATCTGCTAATAATGACCTCACTTCGGGAAAGTCAGGTAGAGTTAAAGAAGTGTTTCTGAATGAATCATCTCTGCTTCACAGGCCTGAACTGAGGTCCTAAAAAGTCAATATGAAGTTAGCATTAAAGGAAGGTTCAGCATTCCCATTTACCTCTCAAGATCTGGTCTGTAAATTACAATCTTCCAGAAAGTAAGACCCTCCCTCCTCTATTCAGGTTCAATATCCCTACTGAGGACAAACATAAGACTTCATTTCTGCAAGGACTGCAGCAAAATTCATGCAAGATCCTATTAATCCCTTGTTTACAAATATGTCAAAATTATTAGACCTTGCTGAAGGTCTTATTTGGCACACAGAACCATCATTGTAGGTTGTGTTTTATGGGAAAAAACCAGCCCAGCCAGCCACCACAAGGCTGGACCTTACAGAAAACTACCTTGGTACACACGCCTCAGAGCGCTGGGGTAGCTTTTGAGTAAACAAGCAAGAACCTTATTCTTGCTACTCTGTTTCCTGATACATGAGAACATAGTACCTCATGTGTTTGTAAGGTGGGAAGCCGGCATAAACCTTCAGACCTAGTCCTGGTTAAAGAATGTAGTATTATTCCAGTGCCAGAAAATTATTTTAATGACCAAAGGTGAGATTTCCAGAAGAGTCCAGGTAAACCCAGATCCCATTGCAACTGAGTGGGATTAATATTTCATTCCCAGAAGTACAATTTTGAAACCCCAATCCCTGTTTCATTGTCAGTGGAAATACCAGACCCATCAGAGGTTTTGCAGAGTATTTTCTCATTGGAAAAGAGAAAATTGGAAGCCTTGACGGAGTGGCCTTGCAGGCTGTTATGTAGAGCCACAGAGTTAAATTTACTCCAGAGTTAAATCTGCTGGAACGATTGCTGCTTCATCTGTGCAAACACTTAGGTTACTGGATCTAATAAACATTTCTTCACTCTGGTGTGCTATAAAGTAAGTGGGTTCAGATGTCGGCTGGCTAAAAGCTGTGGAGGAAAGCCATTGCTTTTGGACTAAATGGAGTTTGCTTGTGTCTTCTCAAATCAGCATCTCCTTTGAGATTAACACCCTCACTATTTGGCTCTGAGATTTGTTTGGGGGGATAGTTTTTGAGTGTAGTGTTCTGGAAAGCAAATGCATTGTGGATTGTAGATAGCTGCAGCTGGGTGTGTAACTTGAAAAATGTCCAGCTCAGCATAATTTCACACCTCTGGGCAGGAGTTCACAAGGTTATGGCAATGAACTGCCACCCATAACTGTGCAACTCTTAACTTACCTTTGTAAATCACAAGGTGTTTCTTTGACTGAGAGTGAAAAAAACTGTAAAGATATCTGCATCTACATCTATTTAGCTGAGTGCTGCTCTGAATGATAAAGTCTGCCTGGTCCTATGTCTTACGTAAGTGAATAACTCCAAGCAGGTGAGATCACACTTCCTTTGTGATATGCAGCAGTACATAAGTGAGCTCACTGCCAAGTAATATCCAATATAAAATACATCAGTGTCATTCCAGCTAAGTCTTTATTTATTATTGCATTGTATGATACAGTTACTGTCAAGTTTTCAATCTGCTAATAATGCATCGAACCAAGCTGCTAACACCTCATTCTTTCTTCTATTCCCTGCTTTCCTGTCTTCTGTCAGAAATAAAGATTTCAGACATAGGTAAGCCAACCAGTGGAGAATTCTTATGCTGCTCCCTGTCTTGTTGCATGTTGTTACACAGTGAGCCACAAGTGCCATTTCCAGATGATTCAATAGCAAATGAAGCTGGCGTGATTAAAACTGGCATAGGCAATCAGTCATCAGAACTGGGAGCCATTAATCACAATGCTGAGCTGTGCAGGCTTCTGCATGAGCTGTTATAGCTGGAGACAGGGGAAGTGCAGGCAGGAGAAGCAGGGTAACGAGGAGGAGGGGGGAAGGAAAAATGGGTGAGAATTAACCAAGTACAATGGGAACAGCATCAGGATACAGATCACTGGAATAGTTAGGATGCAAAAATAATTCTCATGCAGTGAAAAGTCTTCCTTTTGACTTTGGGGGGGTTTCACAGGCATAATGAAGATCCATATGTCCCCCAGCACCACACACCTGGGGAAGTAAGTTTTTGTAACTTTTTCTGAGCTTTTCACAGAGAGCTTTGGCACGTGAAAGTCTGTCAGGCTCAGATAGGAGGTAGTGCAACTCAGAACCTTAGCCAGGAAATGCAATAAAAAAGAGTAATGACAAGAAAACAAGATGAAAGAGAGACTCCTAAATTGGAGCTTTGTCACTAAGAATATTTGTCACTTGGGTTCACTGGAGTTCCAGTGGGTTTGATCCAATCAGTTTCATTCTGGAAGATGTCAACTTCCCGTCACTGCCTGTGTTTACAATGACTTCTCTGACTCTGACAGGTTTCCCATCCTTCTCCCTGGTTGCTTTTCTAAATTAGAAGCTTAGACTGTGGAGTTGGGATTTTTTTGCGTGTGTGTGTTTAGTTTTCTTTTGCATTTGGGAATGGGGATTTTTCTTGCTACATGCTTTTCATTTACCACTTCTTTGACTTCATAGAGGCTATATATACCCAGAAATGTTCCTTTTATCTGCATGCCTGGAAATGAAATGGAGTAGAAACTGGGGTTTTGTCTTATTGCCAGAACAAGAATGAAGGGCTGAACTTCACGGCATAATGGACTGGCCCAAAGCACCTATGAGCGGGGCTGGGAGGTTGGTACCCAAGACCTTTTCACTGACTGTCTTCATCAGGCTGAGTTCCAGCCCCCCAGCACCTTTTTGACATTACTTGAAGGCAATAGAAAAACTCATTTCTCTTTGGAACAGACAGGTTATATCCTTAATGCCCAAGAAGTACACAGCCACTCAAGTGCATCTGCTTTGACAGTGAAGGGCAGCATCTGAATACCTGTTTGGAGAAGAGGTTTTATATATGAAAGCAGTAACTGAGGGAAGAAATATGAATGGCCGTAAACACTGTAGATGCCATCAGAGCCTTACAAAGTTGGCAGGACTTCAGCCTTTAGGCAGTTCCTAAAAACTAAGAAATTAAGTGAAAGAAATCCAAGACACACCTGCTCCAATGCAGCCCAAAGGGGAATCAGGGAGGGAGGGAGGGAGTAGGTGAGGAGCTCCAGATCAAATACTCCCATCTGTGACTACATTAAGGGAGTCACCTATCTGAGTTAGTGTCTGTTCTGTGTCATTGGCCATAATATTTCTTATTAGGAATCCTCTTCATGGGTTTGTGGGTGTAGTCTCAGCTAAAGCTCCAGTGCTCTGAACTGGAAGATCCTAAGCTTAACACCAGTGAAGGTCAACAGTGTAAAGGGTGAGATCCACAGGACTGAGTCTTAGTGTTTTGGAAAAGCTGAAATCCATATGCAAAAGCTTCTTCATTGCAGGGGAAAGAATTCCTCCACAGTGTGTAGCCTTTGGTGAGCTTGATCTCCAGAGGTTCTGGAGCTACCCACTAAGAGGCTTGGCTTTACGGCTCAGTGTTAAGTAGCCAAGCTCCAACTCTGCAACAGCCTAAATGGAAGTTGTTAGCTAAGCCAAAAAGCATCATTAAATAATGATGCCTTCTCTGCAGGAACATGAAGGGCAGTGAGGCATTTCTGTTTTGAAAATATGCAAAAAGTGGGCACACTTAAATTTATTCTTCCTTTCTTGTTTCCATTCATACCTTAGAGAGACAAATCTATAATTAGTGGCAAAGAGAGAGATCTCAGAAAACTGCCCTAGAATCAGATCAAAAGTGTTTTGCAGTCTCTGGCTTGGCTTATGGCACTGTTATAAAGTTTTATTATCCAGCTTGTGACACTAGAAGAGCTTTAGGCATCACACACAAACTGCAAACACTAAAAGGCCAAGTGTAAATTCAGCTCACTGCACTGTGTGGCCGCCTTATTAATCTATTGAATGTCACCCAGGGAAAAAAGACCAGTACCTCACACAAGCTACAATAAAAACCTCCGGTTTTGATCTGCAGGGTGCTTAGCATGGAGCCATGGAAACAGCCCCACGGAACAAAAGCCGTTTGGCTGCAGGAATTTGGTAGTTCTTTAGTCACCAGCAAACGCATGTGGTCAGCAACGCTCGCAGGGGAAGTGGATAGCTGGCACAGAAAATGTTAGAGGTGGTTTCATGTCTTTAAACAGGGACATCAGATTTAAAGAAGCCCCAGGGGTTTATTCAGATCAGTGTTTTATGGGTAAATAGTTTTGGTGTGTGACTGCTCTTGTCTGTTGACCACAGTGGGAGCCAGAGCTGTACTATTACCAATAACAGAAGTTGTCCTTGGAGGAGGGGGTAGATGCCCTTGCATTTGAGAAACTAAGATGCAGCTCATCTCGTCAAATAAATGTTGAAAATAGTCAGGCAAGTCTTACCCAAAAAAATTATTTTTCTCTCCACTGCCTGTAAAGAGAGTTTAGGCAGCTAGCTCTGATACCATCTGATACCAGTCATCCGCCTTGGAACCATCTAAAGCTTGATGATATGAATACCCTGGCATTTTAGAGAAGCCAATAAAAAGGTGCAAGTCTGCTGTGCTGGCATATTGCGGGGAACCTGCTGAAACCAGGAACCCTGTCCCTTTTCCCACTGGCTTCCCACTCTGGAGCAGGAGGTTCCTTCCTCAGACTCCCCTGAAACATGGGCTCTGGGCCCAAAGGGATAATATCAGCCTTTACTCAAAGCCTGTGCATCTATCATAGTACAGCTGAAGCAATCCACAAGTGTCACATCTCTGCATGTTCACCCAACTTTTTACCCCTTTATTTCCCTATGTGTCTATATAAGCAATCATGTAAAGCACAAGCACTTTAAAATGGAGTTTGAGTTCCTTGGTGTACCTGCAGAGTTCCCCAAATGGTACTGGCACTATCCTGTCCAAACAATGAGAATGAAAAAGGAAGGGGTCAAGACAGGTGTGTGGGAGAGCCTATATGCAACCTCGAACAACAGGGATCACTGTGGACTTGGAAAATTTCCCTATAATTCACCAGCACATCACTGTATCTCGAGCATTCAGGGAAGCAATATCACCTCCAGTTCACTTTGGCCTGCTGAACTTCTGCCTATGAAACTGTCCTCATTCCTGATGACTACACCGTCATGCCCTCAAATACCCACCAAAATTTCTGTTCTTGACTAGGGACCAGCCCACCCCATCCCTGAAACTTCAGGTTGTTGCTTCAGGGGCTTGAAATATCAATGCAATGCTCAGGCTTTCTTCTAAAAAAAAAAAAATGTAATAGCTAAAGGAACTCACTGAATGGCATATCAGCTCTTCCCTCACAGTCCTTTTCTAGTGGTAGTGTCAATATGAGGGATAAATATTATAAGACTACAAATACTGTAACTGATTATGTTTGCTAAATAGTAAAAAGTCCTGTCTTTTGGTTTGGGCCATTGTCTAGCTGAGCAATAAGAGAGGATGAAGGGATGGGGGGAAAGACTCTGCTTCACCCCAGTCAGGTTTATTTCAGTTGTTGTTCAGTTCAGTCCAGTTTACCACTTGGATTTGCCTATTGACTGTGGCTTTAAATAAAAAACAAAGCCCCAGTGTTCCTGACTCCAGTGCTAGTGCATTATCACAGATAAAGGGAAGCAGTTTGGGAGTTTTTACATCACTAACATATGTTTATTTAACATCTCTCATCCTGAAAGATCTGAAAGTGATAAAGAAAATCTCCAGTGTGTAACACTGCAATTCATGCAAGGGCAGACACCTTCCCCGTACAGTGTTGAAAACTGTTGGCAGAGGCCAGTGGGGTAAATTCGAGATTGACCATTGTCAACAGTTTGGTTTATGTCTGTTCTGCACAGGAGCTGGGAATAAGAAAGAGTTCTAAGTTCTTTCTTTTTTACAGAAGGTTGTAATCAATAATAAAATCCACCAGAGTGAGGCTGTGAAGTCCAAAATAAATCACAATGATAGTGGTGGGACAGGGGAGTGGGAATTTCCAGTTCTGCCCACATTTTTCTTCATCTTTGAGGAAGTCAAAATTTGCCTTTGCCCGTCTGCTGATAGCCTAGCGTAAGATTCAGGGGAAGGTATCTCTGCTTGACAGGTAAATATGCTAAAGGATTACAATGTGCCATCAAAACTGTCCTACTCTTGTCCACCTGTCATGCAAAATAGAGATTATGAACAGCTCAAAAGCTAACTTTCAGCTGGGCTTTGTTAGGCCAGTCAGCAGAAAATGTAAGGCCCTGATCAAAATGGATGATGGATTCCCACAGGGAACTTGTTCCACGAGGGTTGAAGCCACTTGCTTAGCATGAGTGACATGCAGGTAAATGAAATAATACCCTCCCAGCCTGCTGTCATTAGGAAGGAATACAGATGGTGACTGAACTGTCAGGCTGGAGCTGTCTCGAAGGTCAGAGCATTTTATTTACCAAGAATCAGTGTCATTTGTGGAGATGAAATCTGTTCAAACTTTAGTAAGATATATCACAAGGGTTATTCAAGAATAAATCAGAAAGGTGCTTCCCCCCCCCCAAGTGTTAAGTAATTTGAATGAAGATCCAACTT
This sequence comes from Empidonax traillii, assembly GCF_003031625.1. NCBI lineage: Eukaryota > Metazoa > Chordata > Aves > Passeriformes > Tyrannidae > Empidonax > Empidonax traillii. The sequence goes on along the minus strand of NW_020955964.1, from coordinate 327,508 downwards.
ACTGCTTTTTTAAGCAGAGCATGATTCACTAGTTTTTACATGTCTGAAGAAGGGTTTATTTTCCTAACATAAAGTTTGAAAGACAAAGGAATTTCCTTGTTATGAGGAGTAGAGTCAACTGTGATAGACACTCAAGTTTCTAACCAGCTTCTCCTGGAACAGTTCTACTAAGTGCAAAATAGTAGATTGTGGCCTAGATTTTTATTATGAATTCTTGGGACTTGATGAGTTTGGACACCTTGAAGGTGTTCTGGAGAATAGTAGACATTTTCATATTTGTTCTAATTATTACTTAGCCTTTCCTTAGAAGGAAGGATACCTATGCAGCAGGGGTTCCAAGTCTAATCTGTTGGTTTCAGGCTTAGAAGAGATGCAGTTCAGTACACACTAGCAGTAAAAACTTAATAAAGGAAGTTAATAGCTTTAGTATCTATATTAAACTATACATAAAGTCCTTGCAAGACAATTTTTTAAGTTATGTCTGAACTCATCTGGTTGTTTTTTTCTGGCCAGTCCCATTAGATGCTTTCCATAAAGTGGATTCTAGTCTATTAATTTCTTAAGTCTTGAGCTCATTTAGTGTTGCAGTTGTGGAGCTAAAAACATTGCCATTCTATCTGCTCACTCTGTTTCCTCAGCCACCCTTTATTGTGTCCAAGGAAGCAGTGAGTGAATGGGGTTTAACAGGGGACCAGTGTTCAGGTTCCTCAGCCTAATCCCAGTTCATGCATTACTTGGGGAAAAATGTGCCACTCAGGGAATTATTTTGTTTTTCTCATCATTGAGGCCCAACTGAATTCAATGCCAGGATTCCCTTAATCTCTGCCAGGGCAGTACAGGACTTCAGAATCTTTGCTGGAATCAGCAAGAGCACCAAATGAGCCTTGGTGAAGTGATCTTGCAGGATGTATCTTCAGGTGCATTGTTCAGGGAGCCTGCTTTTGGGGTTTGCATTGGAATATTTGTTGGGAGGGCAGATTTTTTTTTTTAAATTATTATTTGTTCTATTTCCCTGGTGTTCATTTCCCTTCACTTCCTGGCACTGCACTAACACCAGTTTCAGGACTATAGCTGTAACAAGTAAATTAAGCAAACACAGTCACTGGGACTCAACCGGTAGTAGGTTCTGGCATGATTTTGGCTCAGGCCAGAGAGCCTTTTCCTTTGGTTGCTCCCCTCCATGCCAGAGAGCACTCCCAAACACAGCGATCAGGATCCTGTGCTGTAACACACCTTGTTCTAACACTGTCCAATACAGCACTCCTTCACTTTCCCGGTGTTTCTCTGCCCTGTGTGTTTTTACTCTCTAAAGTGCTTGCATTGCCTGTTGTCTCAAGGAAACACATCATCCAAAAAATTAATAATGTCATACCCTTGTTTTTCAGCCACAGCCCAGCTCATAAGTATTACTTGACCACAGATCCGATCACCGGCTCCATCTACCTCTCTGATACCAATAGCCGACGTATCTATAAGATCAAGTCAACCACATCAGTCAAAGATATTGTGAAGAATTCAGAGGTTTTGGCTGGAACTGGGGATCAGTGCCTCCCATTCGATGATACCCGCTGCGGAGATGGAGGCAAAGGCACTGATGCCACCCTTACGAATCCCAGGGGTGAGACTGCTTCTTCTTCACAGGCTTTTTTAAAGGGGTCTTCTTGAAAGCAGGTTGTTTAGTCACACTGGAGACTACTCTCCTCTCCAGTCCAGAAAATGCTCTCGGATTTTGCAAGCGTTCCCCACAAACACATCCTGAGGGCTTGCTTCTAGAAATAAGCATGTCCCACCCTCAGCCAATCCTGTCCTGGTTTGTCATATTGATGTGGCTGGGAGGAGTGCTAAACCAGAGGGGTATAGTGATGGGCACATGGACAGAGGGCAATAGAATAAATTCTCCCATCTCTTTTATAACCATTTAGCCACTATTTCTCCTTACCAACAGCACTTGTTCCATCCCAACCTGGACTGGATTCACTAACATCTAGTTCACTGAGGCTTTCTTGGCATTAAAAAAAAATCTGTATAAGCATTGATATATATCTATATATATAAAATGGCAGCAAAACCAACATACAGAGATATGTAAATTGAGGTTTAGACATTGATATTATATGTCATGACATTCAGCTTAAATCCTATAGGGGGTGGATTCTAATTTTCATATGGGAATGGTACAATTCACTGTAATTTCACCTGGTTCAAACATACTGAAATGAGATAAAAGCACAGTCAAATCTGAATATAAGCATCACACAGCCTTCATGACTCTGAAATAAATTGTTCAAAACAGGTTTAGCCAAACATATGTACTCCTGTGCGTAGCCAAGACTTCAGTCTGGCAGTCTCAAGGTAACAAGCTCTGCAGATGGAGGATGTCGCTCCTCCCAGATGTCCACAGCTCCTTGCGAAAAAAACACTCAGGAGTTATAGAGCTGAGGTTGAAGGTACTGTTGCGCACACTTTGAACAGTTTTTATGAAGAGGGGTGAGAAGGATGCCCATGCAGCAATGTTGTTTGAGATGTGGCATTTTTGCCTGTTATATGTCTTCTTTTGCCCAGGTGTTCAGAGTGTGAGGAGTTATTTGTAGGTTCTTGGCTTTGACATCAATATGCTGCAGGTTTTCTTTTCCATTGCATGGGGGAGTGGTAGCCCCCTCCTTCCTCTCACCACAGCAATGTCCAGGCTTATCCCAACCTCTTTGTAAAGCAATCTGCCAGGATAACCTGGGGATCATTTAACAGGTGTCCCTGCCCATGGCAGGGGGTTTTGACTTGATGGCTTTTAAAGGCCTCTTCAAACCCAAACCATTCTGTGATTCTATGGTAAGTTATTTCATTAAGGGCAAACAAGATGAGGTCAGCTGAGTTGTTGTTTCTTTTCTTGAGTAGACCATGGAGACAGGCAAAGACAGTTGGGGTTGTTCAGCCTGGAGAAGAGAAGGCTCTGGGGAGACCTTAGAGACCCTTCCAGTGCCTAAACAGGCTCCAAGAGAGATGGAGAGGGATTTTTGATGTGGGCATGGACTGATAGGACAAGGGGGAATAGCTTCAAACTGAAGGGCATGTTTATATTATATATAAGGAAGAAATCCTTTACTGTGAGGGTAGTAAAGCACTGGCACGGGTTGCTCAGAGAAGCTGTGGATGCCCTCTCCCTGGAAGTTGTTCAAGGCCAGGATGGGGCTTTGAGCAGGCTGGCCTAGTAAAAGGGTTCCATGGCAGGGATTTGGAACTGGATGATCTTTAAGGTCCCCTCATAACTCTCATCCCCCTTATAACCCAAACCATTCACTGATTCTGTGGTTCTCAGAAAGTTATTTTTGACGACTTAGAGATGGCTTTGTTACTGAATCCAAGAAACTCAAACTGATTTAGTCACCTTTTTTGCCAGGTCTAGTTGTGATTTTTTTAATCTTTTTTTAGTTACACTTTGACTATCTGTTTCCTGGCAGGATGCAGAAAAATATACCTTGGGAGGGAGACCAGTTTTGTTGCCAAAAAGCATCAAAAGCCAAACTTCTACCCTTATAATGTTCAAAGAACCTGGCTTGGTTTCCAAGCACTCCAGAATCTCATGAGTTGACCATTGTATTGGGCTAAAGTATTGCCACAAGTACAGGTATTGAAAGGGAACAGCTACCTGTGGTCAGGTTGCAGTATAGAAATATCTCACTGAAATTAGAAGGCTAAGTGAAAAAAAAAAGATAAAAAAGTCACTTGATCAGAGAGATTCAGACACTCCAGCAGATGAGTCATGAGATCAGGGAATCCAGAAATCTGTAATCCAACTTGCTGCACCATTTGGAAGTTCAACCAGTGAAAAAACAAAACCCCAATCTTATAACAGCAAAATTCTCAGGCATTTCATGCATTCATTCTTCACAGCTTCAAAATTTCACAAAACAGAAGTAAATGGAGGGTAAAAGAGGAAATGGCACAAAACAGAGTGGCAACAAGAAAATAATAATCCAGAAAATTCCCTGATCTGGTTCTAACCTGAGTTTGCAAAGTCTGCTGAGGCAGTGGCTGTGACAGGTGTGACTCACTCTCCATTCACCTCAACAAATGATGACAAGTGTAAACTCTCATGCTGACAGTGTAACCGTTGTGTTACCTTCATGGTGTTCATCCTAGCAGGAGAAACCAGAAAATGCTCTTCCTTCATATGATCGTATTTCATAATAGTTCAAAATACAAATGATTTATTGTAAAAGAAACCAGTGCTCTCAGGTGACCCTCTGCTTCCCTGTCTTGGCAGGCAAATAAACATTTATAAGGAAATGGTCAGAGGAAATTCAAAACCAATTCTGTAGCTGTGGAGATATCAGGTGGCCACAGAAGGATTTGGAAAGTTCAGTTCTTCAGGAATTCTCAAGCTCTTCATCATTGAATGGTTTGGGTTGGAAGGAACTTTCAAAGATGATCTAGTTCCAACCCTCCTGACATGGGCAGCGACACCTTCAACTAGGCCAGATTGCTCAAAGCTCTATCCAACATGGCCTTGAACACTTTCAAGGGATGGGGCAGCTACAGCTTCTCTGGGCAAGCTGTTCCAGTGCCTCACCACCATGACAGGGAAAAATTTCTTCCTAATCTGTAATCTAAATCCACCCTGGTTTAGTTCAAAACCATTATTCTTTGTCCTGTCAATACATTTCTCTGAAGTACCTTCTGGATAGAGGTTCTTGTCTCACTTCACTGAAGGAGGGAGAACTCCCTTTAGATGATCAGCTTAGGAAAGACAATAGGAGAGATGAAACCCTCCAGGAATTTCACACTTCACCTGTCTTTGGCTTCTCTGTTAAAGGTAGGCTACACAAACATTGGACAGGTAGGTCCATGGATGAAATAGGGGTGGCAGTGGTTTGGTCAGGGTATTTATCATAGCTATTAAGAACCAGTCTGATATTTCCAATTCATTTGCCACAGTGCACAGCAAGGCTTTCAGATGCTAATGAATTTCAATATATCCTTGCAAATTAAAGTGTTACCACTTCCTAATTATCATCTGCTAATAATGATCCTCTTCTACAAGCAATCTAAAGAAAAATTAAAACTTCAGCTTGTCAGAGCATTTCTTTTCATCTGAGTACTCACCAGTGGTTCTTCTCGGGAAAATGTTGTGGCAGAGAAATTACCACGGAGCCTGCAATTAAGAGAGATTGCAGTGACAAGACTGACAAAATAGGAAGAAGGCTTCAGAAGGGACGTGGGGAGGGAGAGGGCATTTCATTCATTTAGCACCATAACACCGATGCAAAATGAAGTAATTAATTTGGGGACAGATTGCTTCCTTCACTGTGTCCTACTGAATGTGTAAACAAAATCTCAGTTGTTTGCTAAGTGTTCAAGAGTTTGACAGAATTAAATTAAAAAACTCAACCCTCCACAATCTGTTAACATTTTTATTATCAGATAATAATAGAAGGACCATTTCAGGGAAGACCAGAGGCTGATGGAACAAAATATCTTGTCTCTTACTGTGGCCAAAAAGTCACACAGGAACATGTGTGAATGGTCTCACATCAGTGGTCAGTGATAGAGTGGTCTTTCTCTGCTATCACTCCAGATGCTAGTCATCAACATCTAGGGACTTTCTGAAGAGGTTACACTTGGACCTACGCTTCGATGCCACCATAAATTGGCTTAGAAACCTCCCTGAACATCTAGTTTTGTTCTTCCGGGCACCTGGTGCTAATAATTTCCACAATTTCTTTAACCGGGACATGAAAAAAAGTGACTCTTTCTTGAGGTCAGATCACTGGTAACTGTTCTCCTCCCTGTGCCTTTCCTAATTCTTTGCTTGTAGTTCCCTCCCTGACCAGTGCAGTACAAAGCTGATCTTTGCAGAAAACTTTTTGTGGGAATTCCAAAATGTTTTCACTGAGCTCTTTTTCAGACTGTTGTTGCATATGGGTAGTTAGACTTTCCCCTTCCCCTGTGAATTCCTCTGTACTTATTGACATTGATTTTCATCTGCCATTCTATGACCCAGTCATTCAGCATCCGGTCAGACAAGAAAGCTTTAAATTTAGATTTCTTTAAGCACCTTTTTTTAGTTAAAATGTTTTTTCCCCCTTCTGTTTTTCCTAACTAAAGCTAGATGCACAATGCAATCACTTCTAGCAGTTTTTCTTCTGGAACAAACTCATCATGTCCCAGTAGCTATTTGAAGAATAACATTGTGCCGTCACCTCTTTGCACTACGAGGTCCTGACATTTCAAGGAAATGTCATCGCGTCACAACTTTCTGTCAGCACAACTCACTGGTGTGATGCACATGGCACTACAAGCCCTTGTTTCTTAAGAGATCTCTGTTTATCCAAGAGGAGCCAGCATGATTTCATAACGTATGTATTTCATATCTCAGAACCTAAAGTTTGGATCTGCAGCGCTACCTGGATAGTGGCAGCAGATGTTTCCTCTCAGAAGCTGTGAGGTTGAGCTTTGAGCTATATGCTGAAAATCTTTAATTCCCTTATGTTCCTATGGAAACATGAGAGGAGCCTTCTGCCAAAACAGGCCAAGGCCTTTGGCTTAACACGTATATGTGTATTACCCATTGCTGTTCCCATTTGCAGGAGCCAGCTCTCAGCACTGGAATTATGCCATTATCAGAAAGGAAACACAGAAAGGTCCAATCTAACCTCTACAATCTGCTGCAAAGAAACCATGAGATGCTTCTCTTCCTCTTCACAGAAGTCATCCATCCAAAGACTTGTCAGTGGGAGAGCAAGGCTCCTCTCTGTAATTAATTTTGATTCCAAGACAATCAGCTTAAGTTAGGAAGGGATTGGAGTAGTTGCCATGTGAGGAGCATGTGCAAATAGGAATTTGGGGCTTTGGCAGACTGGAAACCCTGCTTCCCTGGAGAACATCTCAGAAAATGTGAGGTAATTGAGAGTGCTTAACCTCCATGAAAGAGGGATAAACAGAGAAGTGCTCTGTGATAAAAACACATATACATGCCATTGGCCTGGAGCAGGGTGATAAGTGGCAACTTTGCTATCCCACTTTTACTTACTCAGGTGTGTAAGCTCTTTGTCTAAGCTGGAATGCAAAATGGAGTTGTGCTCTATCAACTGATCAGAGCTGGCTCAAGAACCAAAGTGTGTCCAAGTTATTATTGCTGTAACTGGGTAATCAGACCAGCCATCAAACCCCAGCACTGCACACACTGAGCGACTGTCAGCGTACACTGCTGATAAGTCCATTCCAATACATATGGAACTAGGTAAGGGAGAAAATTCTGCCTCATTTAAAATCACATTATCCAGCCTGCCACCCTTCACTGGCTTTTGGCTCGTCACACAAACTAATGGACAGACATCCTGAAGAATACTTGTTGTGAACCAAGGAATGGGTAAGAGACTCTCGTGTTTGACCAAAGCCAATTAAGATCGACTAAACCCTCTATCATGCCTCTTCCAAAAAAGCACGTCTACCATATTGCTTAAAGAGCTCAATTGTGTTCCTAGTTGTCAAGCAAATATCAGCAAACATTAAAGAACTTGCCCTTACACTGGCAAAATAATTAGAGGAGCAGTACCCTTCCACAGCAGACGCCAGCAACAGGTGACATGTGGCAGTATCCTGGATGACTCACTGAACGGGGCACCAGCCAGGGCACAGTGCTGACACATCTCATGGTAGGTGAAGACAGCTTCCAGAAAGCCATGGATGCCAGCGAGATATTGATGCTTGTACTGTCAGATCCCTCTGCAAGCACTTGACAAAGTGCTAAGAGACAACTGATGTGTTTATACTGTATGGTGAGAATAAATGGGCACCACTACTGTGGCTTCTCCCATAACACTTATCAAATCACAGAATGGTTGGGTTGGAAGGGACTGTACAGATCATCTAGTTCCAACCCCCCCTGACACGGGCAGGGACATCTTCCAGGTTGCTCAAAGCCCCATCCAACCTGTCCTTGAACACTTCCAGGGATGGGGCAGCCACAATTTTTTTTGGAAACCTTTGCCAGTGCCTCACCACCCTCAGTAAATTCAGATGTGCAGCAATTAACTTCTGCTCCTCTTTGAGGCTCTTGTTTCATGGTCCTGCAAAGATCAGTCCTATCTTGGCATGAATTAAACACAGGTATTAGAGTGTAAGACTAGAAGCAATCTTTTAGGTCATTCAGTCCTGTCATCCATTATCTCAGCAATCCTGCTGTATAATTCCCTCTAAAATTAATGAACTTCATCTTGAAAGCAGCAAGAATTTTTTTCCTCACTTCCCTAGAGGTTATTCTGAAACCACACTGTTCTGATGGTCAACTATCCGATCCAGGTCAAAATGATGCCCTTCAAACAGGCAGATGTTACAAAGAAGTAACAAAAATGCTGGTTTTACCTCCTGGCAGTAACAAACAGCTCCCATTCAGCTCAGTGACCTGAAACATCAGTTCCCTGACTCTTAATTGACTTTGAATCAACAGGTTGCAACCATGTCTGAATCCCTTCCTTTTTTTCAGCCCAATGGAGATGTTTATTTTGTCTCTCAAACAGTGACTTAGGTCTGAGGTTTTCCTTCCAGGCCAGGTTATCTTCTGTGGATTTCCATATAACCAAATATGATATATTTTTCCACATATTACCAACCTCCATTACTTCCAGCCTATGCAATAGTTACAGTACTGGCTGAAGGCCATGCTTTTAATTGCCAAAGCAATCAGAGGATTAGTCCCTGCTATATGAAAATCTAGAATTTTTGATCGGTAAACTGCTGCATCTGTACTTCACAGCAGAGCTCACAGTGCATGGAGACTGAGGGTAAATGTTTCAAACAAGGGGATCTGGCTGTAACACAAAATCTGACCCCTCCTCAAACAGTCTAAAAGCTTTCTATCTGAAACAGATTTTCCATCATTTCTGTCACCATGATAACAGCCAAAAAAACATTCTAGTGAGGATTCAGCTCACTAATTTAATCTGCCTACAAAATAAATGTTTCCTTTGGACATATTTGCTGTAGTCTCCTTTATAGTCAATGGGGAGGAAAAGGTATTTCTAGCAGGATTCATATAATCTCCTGGGGATATGTGCTTTAGGGAGATATGAATTGCACTCTCAAAGTAGATTTTTCTCTCCACTGATTGGAAAAGCTCCAAATACTTGCTTAGATGCACAGTGCAGATGTCTGGTTTTGCCAAGTGATTGTTACCCTGAGAGTGAAAGAAACCAAACAGGAATATTAGGAAGATCCTAATATTTGTGCATTCCAAGAAGGATTCTCACTTGTATAGAAAAGGATGTTACAGGCTTCTATATTCATTTTCTGTTCCTTTACAGTCTTTTAGTGTCTTTAAGACACTCAAACATTATGCTAAGTGGCATTCTGCCACTGCAGGGTAGATGAGATGGATGACTATTAGTATCTGTGGAGTTATTTTAATTGATACTAGCATAAAGGAGAGGTGAATGAAGCCTTTAACTTCTTATTCCTGCCTTAGTAATGAACTTTCTCTGTGACCTTGTGAGAACTGCTTTATCTGTTACTTTCCTGATATGTAAAATTGGGATGAGCACACTCCCAGACTGCTATGAGGTCTAATTAGTAAGTGTAAAGTACTATGAAATCCTCTGATGGAAGATGCAGAGGGTAGCTAGCCCAGAATAAAGAGGATTAAAGGAGGTTGTGCTACCATAACGAATACATGAGAAATGATGCTTAGGAGGAGGTGAAATGGCACATATCTGCAGGTGAGGAAATGAGAATCAGCAGTCTGTAACTGCTGTCAGCAGACCTCAAATCCACTGACAGGAGTATGTCTACAGAGAGGGTTTGGACAATGAATGAATCACTGGCAGAGTTCAAAAGCAGGTGAAATACTGTAGATTAGTGGGATTATCTTAGGGAAAATCCTTCCTCATTTATCCATCTGGAATTTGATTGACCTGATGGATATTTCACAGCCTTTTTCATCACCATTTTTGAAAAATTCACCAGTGTAACATTTTTATGTGCATGGCTTAGCATTCCTACCATGAGCAATAAAACCATGTTTCTGAACATGCAAGACACACAGTTATTAAAAAAGCTTTTCCTTTCAGCAGTTCAGTGAATACCATGCCCTTTTCCAGAAGCAAGTAGGGATTTCTGAATGACATCATGTGCCATTTGGAAGTGCCTTCCATGGAATGGTGCTAGTTCAAAGCTCTTGATAAGCAGGACTCCCACATGCCCAACTCTCACCTCATCCCTTTTAATAAAAAAAAAATTGCTCCCAACCAAACCAGCAGTCTTACTCTTCCATGAGCATCAAACAAGACACCATCTTCTATTCATCTCATGTCAGGTTGCCATTACTTTCTGACTTTGTTCCTCCTTTGCTCCTTTTGCTTTGTTCCTCCCCAGGAATCACTGTGGACAAGTTTGGGCTGATTTACTTTGTGGATGGCACTATGATCAGGCGGATTGATCAGAATGGGATCATCTCAACTGTGTTGGGTTCCAATGACTTGACATCTGCTCGGCCTCTCAGTTGTGACTCTGTTATGGACATTTCTCAGGTAAGACAGTGTTTTGGTTGTGTTTCTGTAGAATAGACTGAATCAAAAAGAAAGATCCTTTAAAGATGCAGGAAACTCCTGACTGACCTAACTCATAGATTTGGTAAGTGAGATTTTAAAGATGTCCCAGCCATGGAAGAGACTTCTTTCAGAGCTCCCAGTCAGGGGGATGACACAGATTCCTGGAAAGACAGGGGGGTTTTAGGGTCATTTATCAAGAAACAAGTTGCTTTAAACTAAAAAGACCCAGCAGCACTACCCATTTCAGTAGGACTATTTGCCATGCTCTGACATCTCTTTTTTTTCCCCCCATCCTAATTTGGCCCAGCATAATTTTAGACCTGAATCAAATTAACATCTAGGAAATACTGATTGGAGGCCATGATGCCAAAATTAGCAACAGCAGGAAAACAAGAATCTTGAATTGCATCAGATTGCAAATTGGTTGCAGCTACCAGCATGCTGGGCATTTAAGTCCTGCTGCTTAAAGGTGGAGAGAAAAAAGAAAGAAAGAGAGAAAAAGAAATCTCAGTGTGATGATTGCTTTACTTCTGGATGGAGCAGAAGAGAAATCTGTTACAGCCCAGCACTCGATTTTGTGAGGCCTTGGCGAACTTGTCAAATTGTGCCAGTTCAGGGGCAGTGTCCTTTGAAACCTTTGTGCTACTTGTTGTTTGCCTGGCTGCAGGAATGTTGTTCTCTCCTATGAAAATATAAATCATAGCTGGTGGGCTAAGAACTGTTATTCAGCCACAATAGATGTCAATGGGGTTTCCTTTTTGTAACTACCTAGGTAATTTCTGTGCTCCCATATGGAATCTGTTTGTCTTGTTTTTCCCTCTAATTTCAAAAATTATTCTTGCTTCTTTGCAACTGGTTCCCACTGTCTGCAATTTATGAACAAGATGAAATTATAAGTTTAAAAGCTGTTGTGCCTTCTATAGCAGCAAATTTTGATGGTTAAATGCCATGTTGTAGTATGTTTTTCATCTTACAAGCATCATTTCTTCTTTATGTGAATGTCAGGGGCAGTTACTGCAAGACCATTGTGGAATCAGGCTTTAAAAATTATTTAATTCCAGGCTGTGTAGCTTCTATGTATACAAATGTCATGTTTAAACACTTCTGAGATGAACATGTGTCAGCTGAAGACTTTTTTTTTCCTTCAGAAAATCACAGAAGTTATTTTTAGATTAACCTGTACTGGGATGGACAGAGTACCTACCACTCCTGTTCTGGAGGAACACACTGAAGAGAAGTTTAATTAAAAAATAAAAGCCAGGTTGGGAAGCAGCTTTTCATCATTTACAGTGGTTAGAAGGGTCTTTTCTGTCAGGTCTCTGAGGCTCCCTGGGACATGAGGACATGAAATATTTAGCTACCACTGTTGACAAGGAATGGTTTTTAAGAAATTGAAAATTCCCTTGTCAATTCAGAATAAACTCAGCTCTTGATGCTAACTCAAGACTGCAGAGCTTAAAGACCACTGGAAGGGATGGAGGCATGCATTATTAAAGAGAAAACCACAGGCTGTAATGTTTTACTACAAGAAGGGTTAAAATAGGCCAGGAGCTGAGAAAAGGAAGGATATTTTGCAAACAGAGAACCAGAGTAGACAGAGTTCAGCATACTGTTTAGCCATGAAAATAAGATTCACATACCCAGGCAATAGAAGGGACAATGAACTAAATACCTTGCAACGATTTCTTAAAAAAAAAAAAAAAATGTTGAAAATGGATTTAAACATGAAGAGAAGCATCAAAAGTAAAGCATGGCCATAGCAGAAGTGTTCAACTACAGGCTGAACTACACCCTGAATTGTGTTGGTAAACATTTCTTAGGTTTGGCAACTAAAAGAGTAGGCTCACTTGAAAAGACAGTGTATTTCAGAAGCAGAGCTAGAAGTAAAGACCTTCTAGTGTTCACTTGTGGTGCTACTAGTCCTGTTTCAGTTCATTTGTGTATATGGATTATCAGTGTAGAATTGTGATGTGTCACTCTTGAACCTATTTTTCCATTATGCTAAAACAAAATGTGAAAATTACCTTGAAGGCACAAGTATTTTTCTCTATGAATTGAAATTGCCTGAATTTCTGTGAATTGCTATTTTTCATTTTTGCAGCATAAAATCGGTGGTTATAACTTAGACATACACACATGCTGTCACAGCTGCCAGTTTTGTGTCCATTCCTCCTTGTCATTTATCCAGAGGAGCTCAGCCACTTGTGTGGAAAATTCTTTAGTAAAAGAATCATTGTTTCGTGTGTCTGATTTTATAGCACTTCACGTTGCAGAATTTGTGGTCCCAGGTCTCTGCTATCAGGTCCAGGTTCCATCAATTCAAAAAGCAGGGGAGAAGGGAAATCACAGAATGGTTTGGCTCTGTCCATTGCCCTGCTCCCACCGCCAGGGCAGTGTGGGTGTCCCCATGTGTCTACTTCTTGTGCCCAGGAGCTTAGCCCCCTCGCTCACACCAGGTTATGTCCTCTATGGCCACCCTATCAAGCAGTAGTAATTAGTTGTGTTTCTTTTTACCCATTCTCCCTTTAATCCATGTTGAAACATCCTCATTGTGATTGATTTATAGCAGTCATGCAGTGAAGAAATGTCTTGCTATACAAATTCCCTTGTGTTGTTTCACCATTAAGGTTCGCCTAGAATGGCCGACGGATCTGGCAGTCAATCCCATGGATAATTCACTGTACGTTCTCGACAATAACGTTGTACTACAGATCTCTGAGAACCACCAAGTGCGCATCGTGGCAGGGAGGCCCATGCATTGCCAGGTGCCGGGCATGGATCACTTTCTCCTCAGCAAGGTGGCAATCCATGCCACGCTGGAGTCTGCCACTGCCCTGGCTGTGTCCCACAACGGAGTGCTGTACATTGCTGAGACCGACGAGAAGAAGATCAACCGCATCAGGCAGGTCACCACCAACGGAGAGATCTCCCTCGTGGCCGGTGCCCCGAGCAGCTGTGACTGCAAGAACGATGCTAACTGTGACTGCTTCTCGGGGGACGATGGCTACGCTAAGGATGCCAAACTCAACGCACCGTCCTCCCTGGCGGTGTGTGCAGATGGGGAGCTGTATGTCGCTGATCTTGGAAATATCAGAATCCGCTTTATTCGGAAAAACAAGCCGTTCCTCAACACACAAAATCTGTATGAATTATCTTCACCCATAGACCAGGAACTCTACTTGTTTGACACCAGTGGGAAGCACCTTTATACTCAGAGCCTTACCACTGGAGATTACCTTTACAATTTTACTTATTCTGGAGATGGAGATATAACCCTGATCACTGACAATAATGGCAATTTAGTCAATATCCGAAGAGATTCCACAGGGATGCCCCTCTGGCTGGTGGTGCCTGATGGCCAAGTCTACTGGGTGACAATTGGTACCAACAGTGCACTCAAGAGTGTAACAACACAGGGGCATGAAGTGGCCATGATGACTTACCACGGCAACTCCGGTCTCCTTGCCACTAAAAGCAATGAAAATGGTTGGACAACATTTTATGAGTAAGTATATTATGAATATTGGGCTGCTGACTTCATTCTGTGCACTCTGAACCATGCAAGGCTGGTAGAATTTAATTGCCTGATCAAAATTATTGTCCAAATAAAGCGGCCAGAGAATATTAGATTTCACACAAAAAAAACAGTAGATGCTGGTAGTTCAGTGTATGAGAGCTTAAATAAGCTCCCTCTACCAAGTCAAGATTCAGACAGTTTCTGCTGAGTTTTTCTAAGTAATTTGGACACCCGGTTCTCCTTAACAATCAGGATTTAGGTTGCATGTCAGAGAATTTTTCTTGGCTTTGAAAGCCAAGTTCCATCAGATCCTCTTTTTCACAGCTTTTTACCTTCTTCCTATGCTGCAGTGTCTTTTTTGTACTTGTTTGAAATGTCTGATGTAGAATGACAACTGGCAATGACTAATGACAGCTTATCTGGAAACAATTCTGTAATTAACGGGCTACTCAATTCCGATTGTTGTAATTTTCCTCATTAAGCTTTAAAAGTAGTCTTGGAACTGTTCAAGACCATCCCTTCTCCAAAGAGTGTTTTAAGCAGAGAGGAGACAGGAGGCATTGAAAAACCTGGAGATGGCAGCAACTTGAAGATTTGTATTTCTTTTCTCTGCTTATAAATACTGCAAAGACACCACATTTCTGGTATCAAATAGAAAAAAATTAGGCAACTGAATGAAGGGCATCCAGAAGGATGGTCTGCAAATGAATGCGGCTGTTGAGAACCCTTTCCCCTCCTTATTCCTTGGTTCCATTTTTATTTATAATTCTAGACTCTTTGAAATACTCCTTAAGTGCATAATTTCCCATATGGTTTGAATGGTACATGAAAGTGTTCAGCTTCCATAATAATAGACCCATTCTAAGAATCCAATTTGGCTAGAATAGACAGTTCTCAAGATTACAAAGAAAAAAATTGTTAAAGAAAGAGATTTAGGGAAGGAAAGCTGGCTGAACCCACGTATCTCTGTGTTGATATGCAGTTGCTTTGGTTCTTTCTTTAAAATGTTCCAGGCCCAGTTTCAAATTTCTTTTCTTAATACTCACTGTTACTGCTCCTGCCTTGAAAAGAACTGATGGAAACTCTGTGATGACTCTTTTGAAATGTTTGCATTCCCTCAATGTTCTCCTTGCAATTACTATAGCAATATTCCTCAGAGAATCCAAGTTAATACCCTTCCATCTCTTACACTGGATTTGCTTGAGGGAGGCTTTAGGAAAGAAAAAGAGTGTGTTTTGCTCCATAGGAGTGGAAGCCAGCTATATTGTCGGGACTATTGTGCTAAATCAAGGAGATATTTCTTTTTGCAAAGAACCCAGTAGTTCCTGTGCTTGAAAACAGATGTAGCCTCAGACAATGAAGCAAACTTAACATTACAGCTAATAATGGTCAGATTTATACCTCAAACATAATCTTTTATTTTAAAGATTGACTGAAAATATAAAGGAGATAAGACAGAAGCTCAAATCCAACTTACTCTGTGGATATATTTACAACAGTGATCCATTATTTCTTGCTGTCCAACAAAATAGAGCATTTGTGAAAGTCATCATTCTGGTCATTTTATGCACTTTAGAAGAGTCATAAGAAAGCTTTTTAGAGCTAAATGGAAGACAGAATT
Organism: Empidonax traillii; assembly: GCF_003031625.1. Taxonomy (NCBI): domain Eukaryota; kingdom Metazoa; phylum Chordata; class Aves; order Passeriformes; family Tyrannidae; genus Empidonax; species Empidonax traillii. The sequence continues at coordinate 311,829 of NW_020955964.1, read as the reverse complement.
CTCCAGTGGTTGGACTATGGGAATCGTGACTAGAGCAAGTCAGCACAACACGATAGCACAGCATCACTGAAAATAGAATTGGGAATGCGCCTTCAGAGATACCTCCTCCAAACCTGTGATCAGTTATCTCTGTTCAACTGTTCCTGACAGCTTCTGATGCAACTTTAAAAAAATACAGGGTAAAAGCCTATATCTGAATTAGTTACCTCAGCCTCACTTTATAGGCAGGGAAGAGAAACAGGCACTTTCAAGGTGAGTTTCTTATGAGTTATGTCAGGTGTCTGCTTTAGGATGAGATGAGACAAGTTGTATTCTGAAAGTTTCTCTCTGCAAAGGTAGTACAGAATGATGAGTTCAGATACAGATGTTTACATCTCCGATGTCTACAATTTGGTCAAATGGATCCTATCAAAGTCATCTGATCTATAAATATTGTTAGTCATAACAGTGTATTTACCTATTTTATTGTTACTGTTAGAAAGCACTTTTTTGTATGCTGACTAAATCTTCCTTGATTGATTGGAGACCATCCCTCTTCATGCTGTCTTATCCTGTCCCATCCCATCCCATCCCATCCCATCCCATCCCATCCCATCCCATCCTATCCTATCCTATCCTATCCTATCCTATCCTATCCTATCCTATCCTATCCTATCCTATCCTAATCCCATCCTATCCCATCCCATCCCATCCCCTTCCTATCCTATCTTATCTTAACCTGTCCACTAAGGACTTGGAGAGCAAATCAGTGAATTAGCAGGGATTGATTGTCCCAGTTTTGCATGTGTAACCTGGGAAAAAATATAGAATTAGAAGATTAGAAAACAAAGGTGAGATATTTATATTGCTTGATGAAGTAGGTTTCATTTAAACAAAATATGTCTTGTGGCAGGGTACACATGTAACTGGGCTAAGCATTGACTCTTAGGAGCTATAGTGAGCAAGGCATCAAGTCATTCAATGTGATCCTCAGCATAATTCCACAGCAAATCTGTCTAACTTGTTGATTGCATGGACAAATCAACATAGTACATTTACTCGTTGCACTCGTAGTGGGAAGCTGATGTGACTAACAGTGTCAGTTCTGATGTTTGCAGTTTATGAAGGACAGTGAAAGTTGAAGTTGGAGCAGAAAAACTCTACCAAAATGCACTCATGGGGAGAACTAAAAAGACTTGATCTATTTATCTCAACATGAAGGAGACTGTCTAGATCACAACATGTGAGCCAAAACTACCACCTACAGAGGGACTCTCAATTTAGCAGAGGAAGACTTGAGAAGAGTAAGTGAAAGCAAAACTAGAGACATTGAAGTTGACAAGAAGGTGTGGTTTTGCTGAGATGACCTAACTGGTAGAGTGACCAACCATGAAAGCAGTACATTCTCCATTTCTTGGTATCTCAGAGCAGGACTCTTAATGCCTTCCTTAAAATATATTCTCACCAGACAGAAGATGTGCATGACTCAAACACAAGCTGCAGGGATAAGTGCAGGCATGGCAGGATGAAGTCTAAGTTTCTTGATAACCAAGAAGCTTAAGAAGATGGTGGAAACCAGATCAACATTCACTACCTTCAGGTTATTGGTTTCTCTATTGGAACATCAGGGGGAGTTTTAAGTGATTTAAAGAATTCCTGTGACCATGAGTAGCTGTGAGGTACTCTGAGTAGTTTTCAGTCCTGGCTGAAGGGGAAGGTGAAGCTCATATTTCTGTTTTGCTCATGGGCAGAGGAATAAAGGTATCAAATCTGACTCTGAGAAGAAGCTTCATGTTTCTCACTGCACATAATAGTTGTTTATGGGCCAGGGCAAGCTAAACACTATTGCTTAAAAAGTTAAGGGTAAAGTAAATCCAGCTGGCAAGTTCACATTGCACTACTGGCCCCAGGAAGAACATCCTTACAATATTTACCTTTACCTGACTGTCTACAGAGGTCCAAAACCAAACACCCAACATGAAAGAGCAATGGTGATGTGAGGGTGGCATCACTATATGTGTTCATCATAGAATCATAGTATCATAGAATAGTTTGGGTTGGAGGGACCTTAAAGAACATCTAGTTCCAACCAGCATAGCCAGCATCTCTGGTTCTTCTCCACTTGCTGTTCTTACCAGGGCATTTCTTAGCCTTTATCATAAGGCTGCAAAGAACATGTGGGCACATTGGAGAGCAGAGAAGGATGCAGGATAAACTGATGCAGTACTGGAGGTCTGTCTCCAGGGCACACCAGGGAACCCAGGTTCTCCAAGGCTTCAGGATAGGCTGGCACACAGTCCCTTCATTTCTGTGGAGAAAGGGATGAAACCAGTGCTGTCTTCAGGCAGTGGCAGACTCGCTCATAGGACTTACAGCTCTTCCTTTTGCTCATCTACACCCAACCCTGCTCTAACAATGCTGTTTTGTCAGGTTTAGCTCTGAGCAAGGTTCAGTGTATGATGGTGTGCAGTTTCCCTTTTCATTTGAGAGTGAAACTTAGCTCCCTGCAGTAATTAGCCTGTCCCCAAGGCCTATCTACAACTACTTTGAGGGTTTTAGCATTATATAGACCTTCCCTGCCTCTGCAGAGGGCTTGACATTAGCTGTCAGTTAATGCAGTGTAGCTCAGCTTGGCCAGTAACTGGATTAAAGACTTGCCTTCCCATTGAACTGGTGACAGCGATAATCAGCAGCAAAGGAAGTTGATCTGGAAACTCAGCCAGGGAAATGACTTCTTGTTCAACTCCTCCAGTCAAAGACAAAGGATGCTGTGTGACTACTTGCTGCTTTGTTGGTGCTGCTTTCTAACTTGAACTGAAAAAAATTGCTACCAGCCTTTACAAAGTTTCTTAGCAGTTGCTGTTTGTCTGCTTCAGAATCCGGAAATTCTTATTAATGGATTTATTTAAATCAAGAATATGGCAATTATCTTGATTAGTTCACTGAGATGTTATCACTATACATTAATTCAATTTCCCTCTGAGCTGAAGTCAAACCTTCTATGCATTATTTAGCCCAGATGAGGCTCTTTTGCTAAGGTCCTTTGTGTGCCCAATTAGTTTTGAAGGTCACCTCTGCCCATACAGACTGAAATACTTACACACAGCTCCAGCCAAGCCCAAGAAATTCAAAACCTTTTCATGGACTCCCCAAGACCTGGCTCACAGCTGCCTGGAGGGCAAAGGTCTCATGGAGCCAGGTCTTCAGATGGGTGGTAAGGGGAGCTTTGACCCATAACGTTGGATGCTGTTTTACAGAGAACCAAACTCTGCCAAACCTCACACACTGTAATGGGTAGAAAGTTAGAGCCAGCTGGACCGAGCAGGCAGGAGGACCTTGAACGGCTTCCCAGTGACCCCCAAGGCTCAGCAGAAGTCCCACCCCAGCATCAGCAGCGTTTGGTTCCCAAACCAATGCCCTGGTCTGTGTGACTGTGGTACCAGAACTGGGCAACGTGGTCAGCATCTACCATGGTGAGATGCAGAGTCAGTCTGCTTTGCAGTTGGTGTAAAGACTTGGATTTTTTTATTTCCTCTCTTAGTCAAAACCAGGGTTAAATAATGCTTATTGCCTTTAGAAGAGCAGCCACCTCTTGACTCAGAGAAAAGCTATCTTTCTGCATTAATAACATGCCTTTATCACCTGGTGATTTATCAGGTCGTACAATAAATTTTACAGAATTTGGTGGTATCCTTGGTTTAGCGTAGGTGAAGGGAAGCACTTGTTGTACTCCTGTAGCAGACTGGAGTATGAGAAACATCTTGGCTTTTGCCCTCCCTCCTCTTTTAGCAAGATTTCTTTGTTCCACTTGCTCCACAGTTTCTACATGATAAATTATGAGATTCCCATCATTGTTCCTCAGATGAAGCTACAGTGAAACTTTGGTAAGTGCCATGATAAAACAGCCCTTTTACGGTGCTCTCACTAAGTTGTGAGGTCATGTTTTGAGCCATTGGCCTGCCCTGAAATGAATGTCTGGTGGCAGAGTTTAGTTGAGAACCGAGGGAATTATGAGTATCATAAAAGCTAGAGAGAGATCTTCGTCTTCTTGTTTGGGCAGTCAGAAAATTCAGCAGACTGTGACCACAACCTGGCCTTGGCTCATTAGGGAGAGGACTTGCCTTCATGCATATTTGAGTATTATCGGTTTGTCTGTTATAGATTTATTTTTAATGTTCTGTTTAATGTTGTTTGAAAAATTGGGATGAGGCAAGCTTGTTCAGAGGCGCCGGGTGCACATCACTATAATCGCATGCAAAATATAGTTTGCAAGGTCCGTTTAGATACTTTGGCGCTAAGTGCAAAATTATTATTGTGATTTTTTTTTCTGACCTATTTGAGTCGTAGTTTTAAAAGGTTGATGAAATGTGAAAAAGCTAAAATGAGAAAACCCAGAAACTCAGGCAAGGAATTGATTTCTGAATAGATGGTACTTAGGATGCTCTTTAATTCCCAAGGCCCAGATCTCTACACAATGGTAATGTGATAAATGAAAGCTCTGACTGTTTACAAGCCAACAATTAGGCCTCATAAGCACCAAATACCATTTTAATTCTGTGCATTGAACCTTAGCTAAATACATTTCCAATTGGGAATGGATGGCAATGGCTTCCTTTGCTGGCCTAATAATTGTCACTGTAAGTGCTGAGGCTTTGCAGCAGGTTTGAAAGGGAGGCAGCAGCTGTGTTAGCAGGTGATGGATTCATTCCTCCAAGTGGCTGCTGTGTGCACTCCTGTGCTTCAGTATTTCCTTAATGCTGGGGCTTTCAGAGCATTTGGAGAACACGGAAGTCTTAGGCTGTGATGAAAACTGGCCCACCCCTAAATCCCGACACTGTGGAAACAGGCTAGGCAGCTTAGCTGCAAAATGAGGTGACTAGGGGAGATTTATGTTACTGCAAATACCAGGGCACACCTGCAGCTGCCTAAGAGCCAGTCACTTGGCCTTCCTCTCCAAGCTGAGATGTGCCCTGTTAGGGCCTTTATAGGACTGAAAGCAGAGGTGGAAGAAGCTGACTCATTTAACTCATTAAGCATATTATCTGTTTGGGATGTGCAAGTCTTCAAATACCTGGGAGACTGTGGGTTTGTGATAGATGATATCAAGTATATGTTGTGTGAGATAAATCAGGGGAAAAGGGAAAAATGCTCCAGTCCTGCGCAAAACAGAAAAGAGGAACTGCTTGCCAAGAGGAAAACGCTTCCCACACCTCCTTTTGCATTGTCACCACAGGGCTAAAAGGAGTTTTTGTCTGGCCGTATTTTAAACTTCATCCGCCACCAATTAAAAATAATAATAAAAATGGGAGCAGTCTAATTGTGCTACCTTCTCACCTTTCTCCCTTTGTAAGGTAGCACCTCCTTGCAGCTGCAAATCAGTGAGCTGTCACCCCCAAAGACAGTGCTTGGCAGGTCCCTGTCTGGCTGCTGGGGCAGAGAGAGGTGCAGCAGCTCTTGCACATGCAGAAAACACAGATGGTCCTGGTTTCTTCTGATAGAGGTTAATAGGGTGACTAAGGAGGTGCCAAAAGTCTGATGTACATGTGCAGACATCTTAAACCAATTCCAGTAGACCATTCCAGACTGTTCTGGCCCAAAAGGAGACTTGCTTTTCAGGACCCAAAGTCCTAAATGGAAATCCTTTCACTTGATGAAGTTCTTGACGAAGTACTGTGAATTTTGTACAGCTGTAAAAATGTAACCATGTAAATTATGTGTGTTGTATTTAGTAATTTTGAATTTACGAGAAAAATGTGGGTACAAAGGTCTAGGCGCCATCACACTCTTTCATGCTCTTTTTTCATGCTGTTTTAACCTAATTTGAACAAGCAGAGGTTACTGGCAGATTTCTCCAGTTGCATATTTGCAAATATTACATATTTGCCCAGCAGAGGTAGAGGACCATTTGTGAGAGTGCTGGGAGCTTGAGGTCCAGGAATATTAAAAAAAAAGGCACCACTGAAATACTATATAAAATAATATTTATTTTACATTACATAATATTATATAAAAAGGCCCTACATGCATTTTAATAAGGGCATGCAGTGATACGATAAGGGAAAATGGCTTTAAACTACACAAGAGTAGGTTTAGATTAGATAATAGGAAGAAATTCTTCACTGTGAGGATGGTGAAGCACTGGAACAGGTTGCCCAGAGAAGCTGTGGCTGCCCCATTCCTGGAAGTGTTCAAGGGCAGGTTGGATGAAGCTTTGGGCAGCCTAGTTTAGTGGAAGGTGTCCCTGCTCATGTCAGGGGATTTGAAATGAGATGATCTTTAAGGTCCCTCGCAACCCAAACCATTCTGTGATTCAGTGTTTCGATGAATAGAGTTTAAGGATCTGGGTGTCTGCTGCTGCTTGGGGCTGTTAAACTGAGTATCTACAGGGTTTGGAGACTTTCTTTGGAGCACATAAATAGGCCTTGCATGGCGTATAAGTTTT